>NC_087204.1:79217640-79250140 GCF_015104395.2 Macrobrachium nipponense
GCCAAGGTGGAATTAAGAAGATACGTTTGGCCTAAGATGAACACTAAAAAAAAAAAATTATGGTATTTTCGTCGCGAGTAATTTTTTAATGAGAGGCTGGTTTCATTACAAAAGCATTTGGTCTGCTAATAGGCTACGCATGCGCGGATGGAGATGGATTTCTTTCGTCTCGTCGATGAATTAGATCTTGATCTTCGAAGTTGTGCCCATAACTACGATTTTTTATTATTATTATTAAGTAGTTAGATATGATGATGGTAATACCACAGGGTACATAAGAATTTGTATTTTATTGACAAGATATGATTAAGATGAGTTTGGCTCAAAATTAACACTGAGAAAAAAAAGGTGTTAATTTCGTCGCGAGTCATTTTTCAGTGAGGGCGTAGGTCTGTCACAGAAGCATTTATCTGTCACTTTTTTCCTTGGCGAGGATTATAAACAACACTTAAACCGATATAGGTTTTCAGTGATGATTTAATCGAGGCAATAAACAATTACATTGATAATTCTCATAAATTATTATCAAATTTCACGTAAATTCTGGTAAAAAAATTTTATAGGGGATTTGGATTTATTGGTCTAAATTAATCATGTCTGGCAGCGCCGGGAAAAAAAGCTGGAGTTTCAGGTGAATAATGAGAATAAAGGCGACGTAAAAATGAAAATGTCATTTGTTTTGTCTGTGTTTGTATGTCTGCCACGGGTTAGGGGTCTGATTTTGGCTTAAAACCTTTCTGGGGTGACATAGAGGCCATGTGCAAAATTTTGTCTAGTCTGTCAAGCGGTTCGGATCTGCCTCCTGTTCCGTGTGAAATTTCACCACATAAGTTTTCCTTGCCGTTTGTTCTTCCCCAAATTCCATTTCATCTGAAGCTTCTCTTCCTCCTTATTCCTTCTCATAGTTCTCATGCAAGTAGGCGTATTGAGTCTTCCAAGTCTTCTGGAGTCCACAGGAGCCCAGCTGACGCTGTCTTGTACTATTCTTCAAGGGTTTGGCAAAGGATATGTACAAGACATTCCCAGATTCCTTCTTTATCTTATGCATATCAAAATTAATATATATGTAGTGTATAAATATATATGTATGTAAGTATATGTACATTATATATAGATATATATGTGTGTATGTAAATATATATATATTATTAATATATATATATATATATATATATATATATATATATATATATTATATATATATATATATATATATATATTGTTGATTGATTGATAGCTGAAATCAGTGCTTCTCATCTCGTAACTCTCTTTCCAGCTTACGCCAAAATATTTGGAAGGCGGAGCGAGGGAGGGAGGGAGGGAGGGGAGAGAGCGAACTGAGAGGGAGCGTAGACTGCGCGAAAAATATTACTAGAAGTGAATTTCTAATTGGGCGGGGATTCCTCTTTTGTAATTAAACCATACTTGCGAGCCGTGGAATTTCCATTTCAGCTCTCTAGCTCTGAACTCCAATAATATCGTGCGTGCAGAGCCGAAACAAAATTATCCTCGCCATTATTTTCATTTAATCTTGCTCCAAAAAGGCTCCATCAAAAACTGGGCTGGATGCGCCAATTCATTATTCCCCTCGATGAAGCATTTTTTTTTATTTTACTTTTTTATTTCCGAGGTTTATTGCAGTATAGCCAGATGCTACGTACAAAAACTACGTCATTAAAGTTTAATCCTTGGCAATATGATTTACCTTTTATTTTTTATCTTTTTTTTCATTGTAGTGTTTTATTGGTATTAATGTTAATTTCGCCTTTTTTTTTTTTTTTTTTTTTTTTTTTTTGCCTTTTTTTTTTTTTTTTTTTTTTTTTTTTTTTTTTTTTTTTTTTTGTCTTTTCCAGTATTCATTAGGTGCGCTCACAGATTTACACTGGGAGACTAGCGCAGGCACACACACACATACATACATATATATATATATATATATATATATATATATATATATATATATATATATATATATATATATATATATATATCTGTTATACGATCACAAGTGACACGTGAAGATTGTATATCAAGAGCCAGCAGGAAAAAATGAAAAGCAGCAGTACCTACCCAGCGCTTTCGTGTATTCTTGATACACCTCACCAGGGTACAATATAAAAAATGCTTCGAAATATCATATTAAAAGAAACATTATAGAATCTAGCATAATAAAATATAAGTCAATTAGTGTTTTTAATATTAGCAACGGACAACACAAACTAGATAACTGCTTACGAAATGTTTTGTTGAGAACTTTGTAGCTATGTCATTGACTGCTTAGTAGTTTCCGTTTGTAGTATTTATCCTTTAAGTGTAATTCTAGGCTGTGCTTCTTGACTAGGCTGTTTGGTTGTTCTATATTTTACTTTTTTCGTTTTTTCGTTTGTATGTTTACCCTTGATATTTCAAAGCTGTTTTTCATTATTTTATATCGTACCGTGATGAGGTGTATCAAGAATACACGAAAGCGCTAAGCACTGCTGCTTTTCATTTTTTCCTGCTGGCTCTTGATAAGCACAAATGAGGCACTTCTCTTTGCCCAAGTTATGTTTTTTTATTAATAATAATAATTATAATAATAATAATCTCTATATACTGATTGAAGTAACGTAGGACATGCGAAGACATAAGGGCGTTCATCTTTATCTCAGAAAAGCAAATGTGCATAATATTTACATATTATTAACCTTCCCACAATCAGTATCAAAGTACCGGACCAATGATGATGTTCCTCACATATGGATGCCTAATAGTTTTTAACACAGCCTTAACAATATTCCAAGAAAGTAAATGATTTATTGACTCATTGCTTCATTCTTAATGATAGCCTTGGTCTTTAGATCGTGAAGTGACTGGTCATTAGTCTTAAACCCTGAGCTTATCACAATCTCACCATATTCGTATAAACTGAAGTGAGAATTTTTCACTTATTAGAATACATTCTCATACTATTGACGTAGATGTAGCTGGTTCTGCCTTGCACTTCGTCTTCGCCGACCAATTTGATTCAGTCAAGAACCCTACCACCTCTGCACTGCTCCCCCAGCTACTAATGAGCCCAGCAAGTACTCTGACGCTACTTCACCTCGTTAGTAGGAACATTCTTCCTCTCAGGAAAAAAAAAATTAAGGAAAAAAATTTTTTTCTTAGAAAATCCTTCCGGGGTTTGATATTTTTATAGGCGATTTACCTTCCAATACGTTCAAGTTTTGAGAATCGGCCTCTTGAAAGGGTTCTAGTAAGAAAGAAAATGAGTAAATTGACTTTTTTATTTTTTGCGTATAGAAATGACTTCGAGGAATCGTTCCATAGCAGAACTTCCTGTTTTACTTCCATGTAGTCTATATTAGTTTCTTTTTTACGTTATTTTCCAGAACTGGGTCAATATTCCTTCTGTTAACAGATTCCAGAAATAATCTGCCTCCCTTTAAGATTACGCATATACTCGAATCATTTTCAGTGACAACCTTTGGTAATGATATGCGAGTATTTCCAAAGGAATCATACTGCTCTCACATGTTATCTTACATTGAAAGTGTCTCGAGGTCATAAATAAGTATGCCAAAAGTACAATTTTCTTATTAAGCTTTCATAAACTAACTCAAGTATAGTCAAGGAAGGGTTGAGCCTCTTTTTTTCTGCCCTTCTATTTTTTTCTATATTTCAGTAGCCTGGGATATATAGTAAGGGCATTCGGTTATCGTTCCATTAGGCTTTTGCATTTATGGTATTTGAGATTCCTAAAGTAGAAAAAGGGATCGGTTGAGGAGGAAAAAATATGAAGACGGTTTCCACTGGGTTCCTGCCATATATTTTCAGTGATCAAGTTTCGTTACACACATATCTTCTTTTGTTTAACACCATTTGCAATTCACTTCTTCTTTCAGTTTGCCATTTTCTACAGCTGTAACTCCCAGATGTCATTGCTCATACCAAATTCTTGTCATCCTCTGATCTTCATAGTCCGCCATTTAATTTTCTCTTTAAACTGCTTTCGACTCGTCAGCTTCTGCAGTTTCTCCTCCCATTCGCCAGTTTATACTGTATCAGCCACAACGTTTTTTATCCCTCAATATTGTGTCTCCATCATCTGCTCTCTTGCTAGCTTTATTTTCAACACTCCGTCAGCGAAAATATTACACATCTTTGAAGACATAACATCATTAAAACTTTTAACTACTCTTGCCGAACTTCCATCAAAACCATACTTTTAAGCTCTTTCCTCGTCACATCTCTCTTAATCTTATCATATAACGTTTATTCAAGCCTCTGCAGACCCTATCGGTTTTGACTTTAATCCTTAACTAGTATATGCATATATATACACATTTACTGTATACATATATATATATAATATATATATTATATATATATATATATATAATATTATATATATATATATATATATCATAAAGCTTATGCTCCCACATCTTATGCAGTGCACATCGGGCGAAAATGCCAAGCATTTTTAGGACGATGATGTTCCTCGATAATCCGTAGTTAGTCGTCAAAGAGTGAATCCCCTGACGAGGACCTTCCTTCCCCTGTAAAAGGCGGTGTGAATAAAAACCTCTTTTGTATCAGGCTCCCTTTACACCATCAGAGCGCATCCACCCCACTTGTTTAATCTCCCCACCACAAACTCCCGATTTTCCCATCAGTTCAACATACCAGAGCGATCCTGATCGACAACCCCCATAGAGAGTTTTGCATTCCTAAAATACCTGCACCAGCGAAATTGGAGCTCTCGCTTCCTGGGATTTATTTCATTCGGGGCCGTTATAGGGGAGTAGGACTACGCATTATCTCTCTATCTCTTTTTCTCTCTTCATCTGTCTGTCTGACCATTTACGCGTAAACGCTTATGAAATATGCATTCTAGAATCAGTGCCTTCTCTGTGGAATTTTGTATAGGCATGTGCGTGGTGCATTTACGAGTGATGGTGCACAGGCTCCTAAAAGCTTGTGTCTTATATCCTCAGAACAGGTTGTAAAAGAATGCAAATCCTCAGTACTGGTAATCCCTTGGGAATCGATTCTTTATCGTACGACACCTGCCTAGAAAAACATCACATCTCGGCTGTAAACTTAGTATTATATTAATGCTTCACGTAGCGACAGTATCTAAATAACAGTATTTAGTATATAATTATTTATAACAATGAAGGGCAAGTACAGAACTGCTGCTGGCTATCAGAGTGACACCACTCAATCGAAAAAGAATTTTATTATTCTGAATATTTGGTTCATAAAACCTGGTCAGTTCAGGCAGTGGAGGGGACTGTTCCTGAATGAGACTGTTCCCTTTAAATATTTTGTCGAAAAATTTGGATGTCAATAATTCAGTAATTCACT
Organism: Macrobrachium nipponense; assembly: GCF_015104395.2. Classification (NCBI taxonomy): domain Eukaryota; kingdom Metazoa; phylum Arthropoda; class Malacostraca; order Decapoda; family Palaemonidae; genus Macrobrachium; species Macrobrachium nipponense. The sequence continues at coordinate 79,222,996 of NC_087204.1, forward strand.
GTCATTTACCTCACCGAAATGTTACGAGAAAAGAAAGTAAAGAGAAAATGGCTCACTGAAAATTGATAGACATGAATGAAAGTTGTCCTAAAACTGAAAAATGTATAATACATAACGTCTGAGATGCAATTTATAGTTTATCGATTATAATGTATAATAATGGGGAAAAATATTACATTATGCTTAAGGTAAAATATTTAACTTTTATCATTAAAAATACATAGGCAACACACACACACGCAAAAAAAAAAAAAAGAATAATTACAGTGGAAAAGGTTCCCTGAAAAAGTTCAAATTGAGCTCATCTATTTCCAAAGCAGTGAGTGAACTTTCGACATCATAATTCCATTCAGGAGTAGTTTCTGAGGGAAAGTTTCCCCACCAGAGGAATGTTATGGAAGCTGGAATTAATCAAACTTTAATAATAGCTGCTAACAAAATGATAAGTATTGTGCCAGAGTTGTAAATAGAAGCAGCTAGAAGGGAAAAACACGAACCATGACTCAAGTAGAACACGGATTTAAAGTATGCAGTGATTTAAATAAAAAAACTTAAGTTAAGTAAGGACTTGTGTCAAAACTTATTTAAATCTAAAAATAAAAAAAAGTAGAATAACGAGTCAAATCAAATACTGTACTGATTTAAATCGAACACTGATTTAAACTGGTTAATGACTTTAATAAAAAAAAAAACAATAAAGTCAGGCAATAATTCTAATCGAACAGTGGCTTGAGTTAAAAAGTATAAATGCGGTTGTTTATGTATTGAGATATGCATCTGTTTATTTGCTGTTTATTTGGTACCTTTTCTCCCTTATTTCTCCAGGCATTCCCGTCTATGTAGGCTTGTGAGCATTCTACTCTTTGAAGGTTTTTCGGTTTTTTTCTTTATGTAAAGGTTTGCACTTTGAAAAAATATAGATGGTTCGCGTGAACATCAATCTATTACTACAGGTGAGACTTTCGTTTTGGTGAATTAATTTTATATAAATTATAGCACAAATTTCCAGTGAATTCAATATTCATGATATTGACAGATAGCATTTCTCTAAATTCAGCTTCATTTCAAATCAGCAAATAAGTCTCGTTCATCAGAAATATAGGCCTTCAGTCTCAACTCGAAGATAGAACTTCCACGCGCACAGCGTCTAGATCATATCTGTAACTTGTCACTAGGGTACAGGGAATGCTGAATGCTTAGTATTACAGAGGGTTCTAGTGCAAGTCAATTAGTCCCAATGAAGCCTGAAAGCCAGTCGAATAACTGAGTGCGTGCGAATAATAATAATCCATCACCAAGGACATCATTTATCTTAAGCTTAAAGTTACCCGTATTTATGAATGCAAATGTACCCTAATATCGTTATTCGATATGTTGTAACATCCTTTTCAGAAGTGGAATAATAATTCGTCAGAAAACAAACAGGCAAAATACGTGGCTCTCGTGCACTGGTAATGGAAATTTGCATATGTGTACAGTTTTGAGCGATATCTCCAATGGAATCATTACCATGACATATGAAGGACATTATTTATTTCAGGATAAAATATAGGAAATGCTCCTTCATGGATGCTGGCTGGTTGTGAAGAACACGTAGATGCAACGATATTCACGCATACCTGTGGTTTAAGTATACGAAACATTGACACACCGAAGCTAATGTATAAATACAAGCTCTCTCTCTCTCTCTCTCTCTCTCTCTCTCTCTCTCTCTCTCTCTCTCTCTCATATTTGCAGCCTCACAGGCTTTATGTCTAATTTTTGCATTTGCAGAAATTGGTTTTGTAATCTAACGTTGACTTCAGATGCATGATGTTTCATTCCTACCTGAAAATGCCTCATAACCGATGCTCTTAATAAATATCCGGGTCTTGACACCCATATACTTTTTATGTAACAGCCATGAATCTCTACCCAATCAGGATGGATTTTCCTTCCTGAAACTCACTTACTAATTGATACATGATCTGACATCTTCCAGGTCTCCCTTTTCAAGCATTAGTCGCCCTTCTGCATCAATGTTGTTGTCTCTGTTTACTGCTAAGTTTGTGATTCCTCCAACTGTCCTCGGACGTTTTTCGAATCAAAGTTCTTCTTTTGAATGATGTTACTTTCTGTCATTGCTGATATGCTCCAGATACAACGGATTTTCTCTTTCAATTACCTTAATTATTTATGTGGGTTTGTGTCCGTGCTATTTTCTCCCACACTTACAAAGTTCTCAATATGCAAGTTCAACAGCAGTACTGATGTGAGAGCTATTTGGGACCTTTTATTTTCGGTTACTCACGTAGTAAAATAGAGTGTTCAGTAGCCGACGCATTTTCCTGATGATCAGAACCAAGCAACCAAGATACTATATCATATGTATAACGGAATCACGAAAATTGGAACGTGATAAATATATAAATAAAGGCAAAATCTACGAAGGAAAGGGAAGCATTGGAGAAACTACTGCGAGGCCTTTCGACTCGCGTCCTTTATTAAGCTTAGTCAAGGACGAGAGTCGAAAGGCCTCGTAGCAGTTACTCCACTGTTTTATTTTCCTTCGTGGATTTTGCCTTTATTTATCATATCATATTAATAAAGTTTAATACTAATGAGCACATTTCTGAAGTTTTATTTTATATAAGGTTCTCTAACTGTTTTTTCGTTTCATTTCATTTCGTACCTTCACCTCTTCCCATTCTTTTTCTTCCATAAGTCAGACTTCCCAGCACGCGTACGTATGTTCCTTTCTCCTTGAATCCCAGTGAAGGAATTGTTGTTTTGGCGCCCATAAATCTAAGCTTCCTTTATCTCATGTTTTTGGGGATCATAACGTCAGTTAGCGAAGCAGATGTCCCCCATTAACCTTTTATATTTTCGTCATTCGTGATCATCTCTTCCCACTCATGTTCCTACCTTAACTAGGTATTATTGCATTAATTTCATTCGAGGGGGCAATTTTGCCTATGCTATTAGAAAATCTAACATTTTGGTCTTAAATAATAAAAATATATAAAGTTTTGACATTTGCGAATAAAGCTCTCAAGAACTTGTACGAATACTACTTTTTCCGTTTTCCATCTAGATGGATTGCTACTTTATTGCATCAAGAAGGCAACTGTAATTTTATGCTTACTTTTCAGTTAATTATTCCAGTAATTCAGGTGCTCTTTGTCCTTCAAGTTAGTGCTTCCCAGATCTCATTCCCATCTTACAAGCTCTGTCTCCTTAATGACAAGCAACACCAGCAAGACTTGTAGCCTATGATTCTTTAAAGAATTTCTCAAAAAACTAGCTTTATGTAGATATATACTGTATATATACTATATATATATACATACATACATACTATAGTATATATATATATATTTTTTACATATATATATATAAATATATATATATATATATATATATATATATATATATGTATGCATGTATATATAAGCGAATACCACAGGGAAATGATAGTCAAAAATCCAAGCGCTTTCGTCTTTGACAATGTCTTAGTAAAGACGAAAGCGCTTGGATTTCTGACTATCATTTTCCTGTAGTATTCGCTTATTTAATGAAGTCACGTGCATCTACTGTGGTTTTTTTTTTAAGCATACATATATATATATATATATATATATATATATATATATATATATATATATTATATATATAATATATAATCGTATTCCGTATTTACAACTGTTGTTGTACACGCTGAATTATCTACTCCTCTAACAGTGTTTATAGAGCTTGTCAAAATATTGTTCCTTCACTTACCTTTTTCCTGCTCTTTATGAATTACCCTTTTCAGTTTTGCCTTTCCTCTGTTCGTGCACTTACCATGGATCCAACCCTCCATTATCTCGTCTTTGCCAACATCCCACGATCCTGTCGTGAATATTTGATCTCCATTTTGTCATTCTGTGTCTGTCACCTCCAAGTCCTGATAGCTCATCTTAATGGAACCCCCATGGTATACTAATCATGTTAAGTTCTGTCATGACTTAGTCCCATTCTTTTCTAATGTTTGGTGTAGGGTGTTGATCTGTTTGTCCAGCTTTTTCTGTCTGATTGAAAGGAAATGCCTTCTCTCCTCCTAGTTTGGATTTTCAAATTGTTAGAGACATGCCTTGATGAGATATCGTTTTTCCTTCATTTTGAATTAGTCTTAAAAATATTTGGTGTATCATTAGTATTGTAATGACATCATTTGTCCTCTTCCCAGTTAAAAATGCTTGATTTTTGGAAAAATTTTCAGAATATCTCCACAAGACTCGTTCAAAGACAACTCGGCTAATCAGCTTCGCTTTCACAGCCCTCTCTTAAGAAATTCTCTCCGCCTCCAGTATCAGCGATGCTTGATTGTTTTTAAGGCCAGATAATTCACAATGAATCAATATCTCCGCTGCAAAAAGTGCAAAGGCACTTTGTTGGTCAGTGTTCCATTGAACTGAAAACAGTACCTTCTTTTTTCAGGCAACTCGGAACACCTGCCAGGCCATCACATCGCACTTTTACTTTTTGGAAATCAGATTGCATGATTCTGTGACTTGTTTCTTTCTCTTTACTGCCGAACTTTGGAATTCTTCATCAGTTTTCACTCTCACTCATTCTTTAAACCTCCCCTCTTCAATAACGTTGGTCTCTTTTTTTCCCCCATGGTTACATGCCTTTGCTCTTGACTTGTTTTTTTTAGGCCTGGCTAGAGTCTTCTTTAAGGCCTAGCTAGGCAAGGCCATTAATGCCAATTAGATTCCTTTGTATAAGTGAATCCTTGAATGAGGATATAGAGAATATAATGAAGAACGACAGACATCTTTATAAATGTAATTTTTTCACGTATGGATGTTTATTTAGAATTTTGTATATTAAAAAGTTATGTATTGTATTTTTGTATACTAATTTTTTCCGAAAATATGTTTGAGTTCCTTTGAGAACCTTAGGAGAATTATATTAACTAGAAATCCCTGTTTGATAGATTTCAAACTTTATATAGTATATAAGTAGCTTCGACAGTGGAGTGCCAAAGTGGAGTCTAAGAAACAGATTCTACAGTACTAAAAACCAAGAGTGTGCCCTTGGAAAGTAATAATACCAATTATGTTAAAGTCCTCCATTTCATTCTTGTATTTTTTTTTATTTGAATTATAAATTAAAATAAAAAGAGAATTATATCAAAGATTATAGACGTAAAACAAGAATGTCTTTATAGAGTGTAATTGTATTTAATGAATAGTCCACATAAATCTGTATTTGAACTTTGATTTACTCTAATTTGTCCTGGAGCACATCTTAATTTTCCAGCACATATTACCATTACTGTGTTGACGTCCGTGTACAGGACTACAATCAATCAATAAATGAGTCAACTGGGTCCGGCTTGATTTCTCAGTATATGGCAGATTCCTCTCTTTTTTTCTCCATTTATTTCCTAAACACCGGGAAGTTTCTCTTTCATTTGTGCTGTATTATTCACGTGTGATCAAGACAAGTTCAGTTCTAATTGTATTGGTTGAGACAATTTTCAAAATACTTCCGAAACTTAGTTTTTCAGTCTGTTCTGCACAGCTTGAATAGTATGGCTTTGCTAGCAGACCCTTACTTTTTCATTTATCCTGTTTTATACTATTATATATATATATATATATATATATATATATATATATATATATATATATATATATATATGTGTGTGTGTGTGTGTGTGTGTGTGTGTGGGGTGTGTGTGTGTGTGTATATATATATATATAATAATATATATATAATATATATATATATATATATCATACATATATACATACATCCATCCATAAACGCGCGCGTGTGTGTGAGTGAGTATGTGTGTGTGAGATCGGGTTTTTTTTTATTCATACGATCTCATTACGTGTAAAATCACGCACATCGAAAACCTGCTCCATAAGTGTCAGGTTGCGTTAGTTACTATCTATATCTATCGTTACCAACCTCACACTATATTTTCCCTTCTCGTTCTCGACACCCCCTCCAGGAAAAAAGGTTTTCCTGCCGGTGATAAATTGAGGTGGTGGTTGTGTGCGGGTGAGAAATGAACTTCCCTCACACTGCAGCAGAGAGGGGGGAGGAGGAGGAGGAGGAGGAGGAGGAGGAGGAGTAGGAGGAGGAGGAGGAGGAGGAAGGAGGAGGAGGAGGAGGAGGAGGAGGAAGGGAGAGAAGAGGCATCCAGATGAGGGAATGGGAATTGACACAACAAGGAAGAGGGATAACACTCATGGAGAGAGACACATTCAATATCAGAACACTGAAACTGAATAAAAGAAAATAAAGCTTTATTCTTTTTCATAATTGACAACGATTCAGCGTTAATGAAGCTCGGATAAAAAGTTGGTGACTAATTTAGTTTTATGTTTTATAATGTTATTTTATTCGCGCTATACCCGAAAAAAATGTTAAAAGAATTTATACATGATAGCACTTTTATTTTCAAAGGGCTGCTCAGTTCAGTAGTCAAAGGAGTGCCATCAGAAGGGAAAAAGTTTTTTTTTTTTTTTTTTGGATGTTGATATAGAAACGATAATTTTCTTAACACGCACAAAATAATCTGAAGGAATAAAAAAGATTTAATGATTAGATTTTTATTAATATTAAGACAGGAAGATCTTTAGAATCTAATGTTTATGTTATTTTGAGTTGACATCAAAATGAATGAAAGCCAGGAAACTGAGGACATGACTTTTCTCTTTTTTAAGGTGCATAAATCTTGTAGTTGAGTAGTGTTCGGATCTATACCCGATATATTATGATACAATTAACAAAAGTATTTTGAGTTTAAATATGATATGTTGATAGGTAGTGATGCTCATATGTATATATATATATATATATATATATATATATATATATATATATATATATATATATATATATATCTGCAACTGATCTATCCCTTGGAAAACGGAGTCTTGATAGAAAGAGTAAAAACCACATGCTACTTGTACATAAACATCCTTTATTTTCTTATGACTACCGGTTTCGGAGTAACTGTCTCCATCATCAGGTCTATACACACACAGAAAAAAAAAATTAAAAATCACTAAATTACGATCGATCATTAGAATGAAGAAATGTTACACAAAGGTTACATTGTATATATAATAAAAAAAAAGTAATGTACAAGCATAAAAAAGGGAAAGGAAGCATATTTTAAAAAATAAATAAATAAATAAGTACCTGCCTCATGAAGGCATACAAACATACACACTAAAAATTTAAAAACAAAGCATCTCCGTGGACCTCTCGTTGTATATATATATATATATATATATATATATATATATATATATATATATATATATATATATATATATATATACATGTGTCTGTGTCTGTGTGTGTTTGTGTGCGCGCGCATACATAGTTGTGTCAGTGCGTTGTGTGTTGAGAATGTTAAGAGCGACAAAGAATGCATTCTTGATTGAATTTTATGTTATAATGGCATGGAATAGAGAGAGCGAAAACCTTCGTGTTCTTGGCTTTGCCATTATTCTTACAGGTTACTCTTTTCTCCTAAGGGTACTAGGAATTGTAAAAAAAAACTAATAAAGATGGAAAAAAGCAAATAAGTCAGTTAATGGAATAAGAAGCCCCAAAACTCTGATACAAAAATAAAAAAGTTACACGAAAGATTAACAGCTTTCCCTTGTAAAAAAAATGACAGAAAATTACTACGAAGTTAAGGTGCCTGGCACTTGAGGCTACTGGTCACAATGAGATCTGAGAACGCGAGAGTAGGTGAGCATTTGAGTAGAGAGATTCACTAGGTAAACAAACTCCTACACATCTAAATATATTTATTTCCATTCCTAATCAGTCGGTAAATTCACTTACTAGATAAGTGAGTAACGTATCAAATAAGCATTTTTTTTCTTTTAATCAACAGATCCTTATGAGGTAGTTAAATAGCCTATCAATTAAGTTTTTTTTCTTTTAATCAAGATATCCTAAACATCTAAATAGTTTTTTTATTAGTAATGAGTCATAAATTTTCCTTAGCAGATAACTGAATGACTCAGCAATTAAGAGTTTTTCTTAATCAACAGATCCTGCACATCTAAATAGTTTTTTTACTTTAATTCCTAATAAATAAAACAATTTCCTTATCAGGTAATTGAATAACTTATCAGTTAAAAATCTTTTTACCAATAGATCCATGTGGCCATGTGGTTTGTGCAACAGGGCAGGTGTGCATTGTGGACGATGCAAGAGTACCGAGATGCCAATGCAACTCCTCTTGTTCGACCACCCTCTCTCCTGTATGTGCCAGTGACGGGAGAACCTACAGGTGAGTTAATGAAGACGTCCTCTCCAAAAGTCACCTGTCCAGTTATGTTTCTCTTTAACCCTTCCAGTTTTTCCCTAAGTACTCGCTCCCATTTCTAGTTCAGAGATAATTTCTTCGTCTACAAGCGCATCAGCTCAAACCCCCCGTCAGACTCTCTCTGATTCTTGTTGTCTCGAAATCCCCTCCTCTCTTTTGCTATTTTCTGTTGCTTATTTTGTTTGTCCAGTAACACTGTTTGACATTTCATTTTTCCAGAAGTTTCTTTCTAGCACGAGCCTTTGTAATCTTCTCACCCACATGCTTCATTCTCTGCATATTGTCAATACATAATGGAAATTCAATCTTGTGATACAGTCATGAGTTTGAAAAGCACCCATAAAATCAGGATGAGAGATGCTTTGTCACACAATGATCCGTCACTTACCAAAATATATTTCTTTGTTGAAACAACGTTCCATTACTTGCATAGAACATGGGTGAAGTATGCTTATTGACACGGTAATCCGTCATTCAGATAACATGTGTTTTTAGTATACATTTATTGACACAGAATGATGTGTTACCTATACCAAGAGCAGAGGTGAAATGCATTTGTTGATGCACTTGCATAGAATAGGGGGGAATTATGCATTTATTGACACTCTGCTCTCGTCACCTAAATAGAATATGGGTAAAATATGCATTTACTGACACGGAATGCTCCGTTGCTTAAACAGAATAGGGGTGAATATGGATTTGTTAACACAGAGTGAGTTGATGCGTCAGATTTGCGCTGATCAGAGTCGTAGCTTGATGACCTTTGCTAAGTCCAACATTTTCTTTCTTTTTCAGTAACGAATGTGTTATGAACTTCGAGGCTTGTAGCCGTCGACAGATCTTAGCTGTGATGTACAGAGGGGAGTGCTCGTCAGGTAAACTCTCTCTCTCTCTCTCTCTCTCTCTCTCTCTCTCTCTCTCTCTCTCTCTCTGTTAGAGAGGGCACATTTTCCTTATCAAAATCGAGACTTAATATGTTTATTACAAGAAAAATCACTTTAACAAACTAGATTTAATCATAATGTAAAATCTTTGAGATGTGCTGATAGATCATAATTTGGTGAACACAAAAAATGCTAACATTCATCAAGGATTCAGTTACTGTTTGTTGTAATAAAACAGAATCATTATCATTAGCTTCCTTACGGTTATGTGCCATTATAAGTTTCATCTGCATGCAAAATTAACATCGTATATATTTTACTTATTTCTTTTCTAAGCTATAAATGATGGTTTTTCTTAACCACATGTGGTGAATTCGAGATGTAATTAATAAGACTTTCTTCAAGGTTCGTGCAATTCAGTTTCATCTATTTCGAATGTCACAAAAATTAAATGTTCCCAATGTTTTTTTTAACAGCTAAAGATGATGTATCTTAACTTCATTACAAGTGATGAATTCAAGACGTAATTGATGAGACTTTCTTTACGGTTCAGAGCAGTTCAGTTTCATCTGTTACGAATGCCACTGAAAGTTAATGTTCCCGACGTCTTAATGACAGCGAAGGCTCTCCATCATAATAATCGCGCCCATCTTACCACTCCCTCCAGGGGTGAATCCATGTGGGGCCGTGCGGTGTGGCACGGGCCAGGGGTGTGTCGTTAATCAGTACGGCGTTGCGACGTGCCAGTGCCGTCAGTGGTGTCCCCCAATCCTGAGGCCGGTTTGCGGCACGGATGGCACTACGTACGACAGCAAGTGCCACTTGCACAGGGAATCCTGCCTCTCCCAGAGCTCCGTCAAAATTGCATTCGTTGGATCCTGCGGTAAGTGCATATCCTCCCACTGTCAGCATCATTCACCTCTCTCTCTCTCTCTCTCTCTCTCTCTTCTCTCTCTCTCTCTATATATATATATATATATATATATATATATATATATATATATACGTATATTGTATATATACATATAAAATATGATGTTATTTAACATGAAAATTCAATACTTTAAAATAAAAAGTCGTCGCATCATAACAAAATTCGTATCTACACACACACCACACACACACACACACATATATATATATATATATATATATATATATATATATACAATATATAATATATGTGTGTTGTTATAATCTAATCTTACTTGACCTGCCAGAAGTTACAATCAAGAGATACTAATCCAGTTTTCACGTTTACTTACTTGCTTATATACCGTTTGTTTGTTATTGTCTTTACTCCCGTTTGTTATTTTCCGTATCATTTCATATATATATATATATATATATATATATATATATATATATATATATATATATATATGTTATTTTAGCTATTTTTATTTTTTGTGGCACATGGATTTTCCAGTCCGTGGAGAGCTTGCTGAGATGGTTAATAGTCCATTTAGTTTATTTTTGACAATAATAATAATAATAATAATAATAATAATAATAATAATAAACCTGTAATTTCAAGCGTATAAGGAGTTACAACCATGGTTGCATCATAGAATTTTCGAGCACATGAGAAGGACCATTAGGACGGGGTTATCACTACTCGCCGAGCCGAATGTAATAACCTCTAATGGGTTAAAAGGAAGCCTGAATGCCTCCATTAGTTATGTATGGGATCTCGTATGCATTCATTGAATACGTTTTTACGTCTCTCCAAGAATCAGGCAAATACTTTTTTTTCCATTAGACGCAAATGTGAAGGAGAGTCAAACTAGAAACTTTCATTATGCAGACAATAATAATATTGTTGATGTCGTTATTATTAATCAAGCTACAATCCTACTTAGAAAATCAGACTGCTATAACCCCTAGGGCTCAAAAAGGGGTAGAAGCCCTGTACGGAAAAAGAAATATAGAAGAAAAGAATAAACTGTCCCCGTAGGGGATAGTGTCTCCAGTGCATCTTATTTACTGCACTGTAAGCTCCTAGCTGCACCACTTCTTAACCTTTTACTTTACCTCTCTTCCCACTTCCTTTTATCTATCTTGCTGTCCAACCACTCCAACTCCCTCTTTTCACCTTAAGCACGAATGGGTGAAAGTACCCCAGTTTTTGGCCTTATAACCAAATGTTCATAAATCAAAATTAAGTAAGAGAAATAAAGAAAAAAAGCCATATCTACTCAAACAACAAATATCAAACAAGGAAGCAATACAGTCTTGGGATTTGGAAGATGCACTTATTATAACATGGATCATGGTGTTCATTTGTCATAATTTAAACAGAGGCCTACGGAACGGGAAACTTACCTAGCCCAAGCTAGAAAAAATAAAAAAGGTCAGGAAAGAGAAAGTGTGACTCTCGCCTTCAGGAAATTGACAGGGCCACCCCTTGAAGGCTTGAAGATTACAAAAGAGAGGGAGAAACGGAAACAATCCTCAAAACAGGATAATGAATTGACTTGCTAATGGTCACGAAAGTAAAAGGTCTTGTGCGTGCGTCTGTATTTTTGTCTCGTTAATTAATCTTGCCGTCGACAGGATATCCTGTTGGGAAAGGAGCCTCATATGTTAAGCTTAATGGAAAACTCGAGGTGAAATGTTGATTGACGATTTATTTTTCCGTCTCTCTCGCCAGCTCGAGGAAAACACAGTGTCAGAAAAAGAGATTAATAGTTTTGACCCCGGGGGGATAATCGTCGGTCTGTAGGTATTTGCCAAGCAAGCTTTTGGCGTTCATGGTTCGACCAGATTTTACCGCAAAGCCTGCTTATGCTTCGACCTATTTTATTAAAATGGTGAGACATTCTACTCAATTTGATAACAAACATTTATATTCACAACCAGACCTGATATACCACAAGGTTCTGATGTTCATATTTTGACTCTTTGCTAAAAGGCCCAGGCGTTCATGATTTGCCCAGATTTGATTCATTCGACCTGATTCGCAAAAAGGCTCAGGTGCTCGTACTTGAACTTAGTTTTCCACAAAGATTTGGCATATATGCCTTGACCTGATTTGATGCAAAGGCCTGACGTTAATGATTTAACCTGACTTTCCACAAGGTTTTGGTGTTCATACTTTGCCGCGGTTTACTACAAAGTTGTAGAATTGATTCTCTGACCAGATTTATCACAAGGGTCTGGTAATAAAGGTTTGACTCACCAAGAAGGTTATTTATTGTTTAATCTATTATTTTGTTCGGCATATTTGTTTGTCTCTCCGTTATATAGAATTTAATTTCTTGACTACTGAGTTACCTTGGCGGAAGTTTGGAATCTGTGAGTCCCCCGTCTTGTGTTTCTCATTAAATCAAAGGGTTATTTTGCTCATTGATATTGTCATATATAAAGAAAACATTTACACATAAAGCTTCTTAGTTTAGCCTCTCTCTCTCTCTCTCTCTCTCTCTCTCTCTCTCTCTCTCTCTCTCTCTCTCTCTCTCTCTCTCTCTCTCAAGAATTAACAATAAATTACTACTATAATACGCCTCCCAAAATTGTTACTGAGATCTCCTCTTAAATGCCTGTCCGTCTTTCATGGGTCATCATCAGAATATTAGTAATGATAACTCGCATAATGTAATTTTATGTTTACGATTACGTTAACTTAGAATTCTCACCAAAACCGGATAAAAGAGGAGGGCCGACGGTCACAAGGTCTACTGAATCTTGCAACAGATCTTAAGAGTCCTGTGTAAGCGTTTGGTGAGTTGCAATGAAGCAGAGAAGCCAATGGAAATAAACTGCATAATTATTGCATTTTCTCGGAGTTCTTTCACGGGAAGTCTGTCAGCAAGTGCAGCTCAGCCCAAAGGGTCCGACAACACGAGCATGAGAGATGTTGCTAAAAAAAATTGTGGACGCTTCAAAATAGATCGAGCTTAAAATGATGTATATATATTTATATTCTTTTAGATATACATATATTTGTGTGTGCATGTTCATCAGTAGTTTACATGACCTCATAGTATCTTAGGACGTCTTTAACAAAAGTTTTCTTCAAACTATTTACAGTAGGTCAGTAGCTTTTTGTTTTCATTTGTCAAAAATGCCAAAGCAAAATTGCGTCGCATCGAATTAAAGTTCGACTTTCTATCTCGTATTCTTCATCTCTTTGTTCAAATCCGAAAAAAAAACAAGGCGAGGGACACAAGGGTGTAGGCAAAAGAAAAATGGCGAATTTTGATTAAAACTGAACATGAACAAACAACTGACAAATCTTTCTTCCTTTTCATTGCGACAGGATCCGCTCGATTTTTCCCTGCAGAGCGAAAATCCTGATGCACTCATCGCTCCTCGCAAAAACAGTCAAACGATACAGGATATTACGAGGCCTTTTGATCTTCAGTTAATTCTTGTCTGTACGTGTGTACTTTGGTGATTCTTTATGGATGGGATTATTCATTGCTTTGGCACAGTCCTCATTTCATGGCTGTGCAACGCAAGTTGAGATTACCTTTTAATATGGCTGGTTATTTTAGTGCCCTGCTAACGTTGATGGAAGTTGTAAATGCAACAGCGTCGCTTTATGTCTGTTTGTTCACTTGATTTCTCAAAAAGCTTCTGTAAGGATACCGATGGAATTTTGCGAAGCTTTGGGCTGTGAACCTAAGGAGAGTTGATTGGATTTTGAAATATGTCAGGAACAGGATGTAGATGGTGGACGATTGTTAAAGTGCACGTTTTCTTTTTCTTTTTACTAAATTAGTGAGTCGAGTACGTGCTTAATATCTGTTAAACTCATAGTGTTCATTCATCTTAAAAACATTTTCGCTCCCCATTTCAAGCCGTAATTTTTACAACTTTAACTCTCTTCATAACTTGACTTATAGACACGACGTAGTGAGGACATTCTCCCTTATGATCCTTACGCTTGTGCATTGATATGATAATGTTCGTGACTATTGTCTCTGAAAATTGAGATTTCTGGCCCTATTGCTTTCCCTGGCTCAGGCGGCCTCTAATTTGCCTTTTACGTAGCAAGGTATTTGGTTTCTTTGACCTCTGACGTTTGTATAAAAAATGAAGAAATAAAGTCATTGGCTCTTTCAAATTTTTAGATATCAAATAGCTGGAAAAATAAATCCAGTTTTGCTGTACTGTGCTCTTGGTCCTCACTTTGAACCACTGCCGATCACTCTAGACTTCGACTGTTTGTTGCAAATTATTAAACATCTAGTTTCTTGTTACCACACCAGACTCCATGACCTAAAATATCTGAACTGTCAACATTTTTGCATGGATAAATGAGAATAAAAAACACACTGCTTTTCATCGTCCAAGTTCTGAAGCTGAACTAGATCATCAGTTTAAACTTCATTTTTAATGAAATATGAAAGAAGCCGCGTTAGCTTGTCTTAGGCAGCTGAAAAGATAGAATGTAAGAATTAATTTACACCTCCCCAGGAAAGATGTATAAATGAAAACTCGACTACGAGTGCTAAGCTGGAAGCGTCCTAAGCTTCTGCTTTCAGCGTAAATCATAATGGAGAGACAGTTGAAGATTTGAGGTGAAGATTTGCATAAGCGATAAGGTTCTTACGATAAAGTAGTATCTCATAATCAAACTCTTTCAACAACCAAAATCCTTGAGCGAAGAATCATTTCTGTTTTATTTGCCGCCGACTTTTGAATTCTCTCTCTCTACTTCAGTTTTTGCTGACTTAAAACTTTCCATCCTTACAGAAGCGAGTCTGTAAGTTCCTTTGTGATGAAGCCCCTTTCTTATCCTTTTCCTTTACCCTTTCTTCGAGCCTGGTCTACATAAGGTATTTGGTACCCTGTATTTACTGGCCTGTACAATAATGAAAAAGAGTAAATTCGACCCTAATCCAAACTAATCAACTTGCATGCATTCCTGTAAATCCCCCATCTTCTCATGCAGGGACCCAAGTCGAGGCTGAAACGATTTAGTGCCTCAATTCTGGCACTGATTTAGAGCGACCTACGCTGCCGGTCAGCCCTGAACGAGAATTTGACAAAGGTCAAACGGTACAGCTCAAACGGTTGTTTCTTTGTTTACTTCTCTTCTTTTTTTCTTTTTTTTGTGATTTATCATAGTTTCTTGTCTGACTGGAGTTGATATATATTTTTTTTTTTTTTGCTACATTTCCTTCACTGCTCTAATCTTTTGACACGAGCATTCCATTTTGTGAAAACTTGCTTTCTTTGCGATTTCACAACCACTTTATTGATGTAATGTTACTGCATTGTAAATGAAAATGAGTAAACATAGCGAATATGTCGGAGTAATATTCAGAACAGTCTATACTATACATACCACATACCTATAGTTTGAAGTCAGGTGAAATACGGTTGATAGATTTTCTTTCTGTTTTTCGTTCCCTTAGAGTAATTGAACAGTCACTGCATTTTGTTTGGTCTACAAGCTTTTAAATATAAATTTATTTACTTTACTCTTTTATTTCAAATCAGTGTTTACGCGTGATCACCTTACAGCTGAAGATGCGCGGGAGTTTTGCCAGCCTCACGTAATCCAGTATAACCTAACTTTTAAATCTCTTCTTTCCGTGTTACCTCAGGATCCGGAGGCCCCTGTGAGGGCTATAAGTGCGAAGCGGGGGGCATATGCGTCGAAAAGTACGGCCAGGCTGAATGCGAGTGTCCAAAATGCGGAGGCGAATACGAGCCTGTCTGCGGCAGCGACAGGAGGACATACCACAGCAGGTGTCTTCTGGAGAAGAACAACTGCCTGGAGAGAGAGAGCGCCCAGCTTCTCCATGAAGGACCCTGCGGTAAGTATGTATTATATATATCTATATATATATAATATATATTATATATATATGAATATATATATATATATATGTGTGTGTGTGTGTGTGTGTGTGTGTGTGTGTGTGTGTGTTTGGAAAGGGGCTCTTTCAATTTATTTTGAGTTATCTGCACCGACGGTGGTTTTGTCTTTGACCTCCTTTTTCAGGTAAGTGTCAAAAGTGTCTCTCTCACCATACGTACATCCTGGAAGGTGAATTAGACACACCTGATACTTTGATGAAACAGGAACTCGATGCAGATAACACAAAAACCTGAAAAATGCATAATCGAAACTATATTAAAAAAAAAATTTAATTGTCTAATTTTCGATTCACGGAATTCTGGTCTTTAATGCTGTGTCTCATAGCTGTTATTTCATAGGTTCATTCCGCCGACCTTTTTTCGTCTGACACAGGACTAACAAACAGGGGTGACTTCATCAACTTTGTGCCCCTACAAGAAATATATTGGCTGCTTAGCTTAAAGGATTAGAGACAAGGTAACAGATTAAGCCCTCAGTCGTGCTCATGAGCCACATCCTTTAGAGATGAGCTGCACTTTATATTCTATAAGATTAGGTCATCCCATTTATATTCAGCCTTATTATATCTTCCCTAATCCTAAGATAATAATAAGTGTTTTTATCTTCTGAAATTTTTAAGCAGAAGTCACATAAGACATTATGACTTAGGAAATTACTATTTCAAGTCGTATTATTCTTGATCGTTAGTTACAATGACCATTCTTATGTCACACATAGAGGGACTTGGAATTCTAAATGCAGGAAAACTGTTTATGAAATTATATAATTAGTAAAGTAGCTAAGAGACTGATGGTGAAACAATGCGATATACAGAAAGCATATGAAAGCACCCTACAAAACGAGTAGAACGCACTAATCCTAAGAGGTTAGTTTAAATACAATGGTTTGATAAGGGACTTTTAAACAGCTAATAGAAGATAGCAGTCGAGATGGCATTGGCTGAAGACTGTACAAGTAATTTCTGTCTGCAGCATCGCGATCATGAAATATGCAAAATCCGTCATTATTTCTCCGTCCGGAGGAAATCGGATAGCAATATGAAACCTGGAGGAGAATTATAGCGAAAGACTAATGAGATAACAGTGCAAGAAAAGGGTTGTAACCAAAATAATCCTTGGGTGTTCTAATAGTAAAAAAAAAAATAATAAATAAATAGTAAAATTCTTTGTACTTTCCATAGACACTGAAAGAAAGTAGTCAATACACGTTGTAAAATATAATACATTCAAGACTAAAAACACAGATGAAAATATAGAGTGCAAGATTAAGAGATTGACAGAGGGACGCAGAAAGGTTTTGTCCCACCGTAGGGAAGTTTCCACAGTAGAGCCAAAGTAGGTTTGATACATCAAAGATGGTTTTTTCTTTTTTCCTAAAGCTCCTAAAGAAGAAGACGGCTTTTCCATTACCATCAACAAACGCTCAGGGTGGGAGAAAAAGGATTTTAAAAGTAGTGCGTCTCTTGGCTCACTGTTTTCCGAAACATTGTTTTCAAATTCTGTGCTGAAAAATTTTAGTAAATCATTTCAATCAGCTAGCTTATGTCAAAAAGACATTAGGAACAAGTCCCTATACGTTTTTACAATGCAGCCCAGCTTAAATTCTTATTCTTTAAAATCAAGTGGTATTTCCTTACTTAGAAAAAACTAATTTGATATCTGATAAGCAAAGAGGCACCCCTGATGGACTGAGGGCCGATATTTTGACCATTGAAAATGAACTTTCACTTCGTAAACATATTTATAAACTTTAGTACAGACAGGCAGACGGAGGGCAGACAAACAAGTACACATACAAACGACATTCCACATCCTGCTGCAATAAAACTTTTCCGCCGCATAGCAGCATCAAAAAAAAAAAAAAAAAAAAAAAAAAAACGTCTTAGCAGCTGTTCCCTCTTGCCAGCGATTCTCTCCTTTTGCAATAATGGTTTTCCTCTCCCGAGGCAATGCGCTATTGTGATTAGGAGGTCTTTCTTCGAAGTCTTCCTACTTACCGCTTGTCTTTCTTCATCTGGGACCTCTTATTATTAGTCCTGGCGGCACCTTCATAACGTGTGGTCCGCCAAATATTGGACACCGTTTGACTATTTACTTTATTTTTGGGGCGGGTGAGCCGTTATACACCACCAGCTTATCGAGTGGGTTACCTCTTCTTACGACCCAAATAAGAAAATTAAAAATGAAAACTAAATAATATAAAAAATGCAACAAGAATAAACTCTAAAAGTTATGAAAAATTACAACTAAACATATCTGCAAGCAAATGGAAATACATAAAAATAAAAAAGATAAAAACTGAAAAATCTTGACATAAAGAGATAACACAAAAGAAGGCATCTAACGCTTATTCTCTGTTTCCTGCATTTTCCTTCAAGAATCTCGATTTTCCTTTGTTTAAGGCTATTTTGATGTAAGAGAAAATGTCGAGTTTTATGTGAGAAGCCTCAGCCCGGAGTCATATTGTTGGATTTTACAGTGAAATACTCGAATTATGGAATCACACTATTATTCAAGTATTTGCGTGTCTGTGTATTTTGTGGTTTAACGATTAGATGTGGTTTAAAGATAAAGTCTTATTTAGGAAAAAACACGACTCTGAATTATTCTCATTGCACATGGCGATTTATTCTTATTGCACATGAAGGTGATTTGTTCTTATTGCACATGAAGGTAATTCATTTTTATTGCACACGAAGGTGATTTATTCCCATTGCACGTGAAATTAAAGTTACCCAGTTTCAGAAATGCGGGATGCTCCCCCAACTTTCTGTTGTGGCAAAATGAATCGAGACGAGCGAGATTTCAAGTAGAACTCGCATATCTCTTCAGAAAAAGCAGGTCAGTTGATTCAGGAAAGGCAAAAGAAGGCAGAGAATTTTGCATTCATGAGGTGAATGGAGTGAAGCGCTTATCTAACCAGTTAACAGTAGAGTTTGCAACTCCCTAGAGAGACCAGTGTCAACGCAAAACTAACATACAATTTGGTCGCTACTGCCATTTTGGTAACGAAATAGAGCACATCTCTGATTAATATTTAGATAAATAACAAACGTCGTTTCTTGCCATCAATAACTATCTTTTTCGGTTTAGAAGCTTCTTTCTGTTCCCGTACATTTAAGAGTCGAGGTTTCAGTGGAGAACGTCAGCCGTTCTTTGTAATAGCCACTGACCATACTTTTAGTCAGTGGGCTTGGCTTAAATGCATAACCTCTCGTGACAGTTTTGTACCAGCCCAACGCCTCGTGGATTCGCCCCTACATCGCACAGTTTATACATATTCAAAGGGTTTTGGAATCAATAACAAAAGCACTGCTTTCTGTTTCCTTGGAAACAAAACGAAAAAAACTAGAGGGAAAAATACACCGAAGGGTCCTTCCCTTCCAAAGAGCTCGACGATCGATGTTTTTCATGAGGACTTGAAAGCCACTTCGCCTCTTCTGTGTCCCCACTGACGGTCTTAGAGACCAGGAACGGATCTCGAGCTCGACAATGACGCTGATCGACCAGTTTCCACGGTTCGTCGATCTTCTGCTGTCGAAATGCAGAATGAGTAACATAATTTTTGCTCGCAAAGCATCCTACAGTATTTATAAATTTAGCGTCTGATGCACAAAATATAGAGACAGTCATCTATATCTTTGTGGTCATGATCAGAATCAGTACTGATATTATGTAATCAATATAAGGGTACTCATATTGCTGAATTCCCACTTTGTAAAATCGCTGTTAAAGAATAAATAATTTGTTCATCTCTCTCTGTAACATAATTTTTGCTCGCAAAGCATCCTACAGGTTATTTATACATTTAGCGTCCTGATGCACAAAATATAGAGACAGTCTATATCTTTGTGGTCATGATCAGAATCAGTACTGATAGGTATGTAATCAATATAAGGGTACTCATATTGCTGGGAATTCCCACTTGTAACAAAATCGCTGTTAAAGAATAAATATTTGTTCATCTCTGTGTGTGTGTGTGTGTGTGTGTGTATATATATATATATAGTATATATATATATATATATATATAAATGTGTGTGTGTTTATGTAAGTATATGCACACACAGTATACACACATATATACATATAAGTTAACTTTCACATACACAATTGTTCTGTGCAATAGTACAATTACTAGAAGGACCTCATTCAAACTGGATGATATCCAGTAGAGTTATTTATTCAAAAAGTAACTTTTTGAATAAATATTTTGTGTGCATGTGTATACTTTATACATAATTATGTATATATGACAGTATGTGAACCTGTTTGCTCAAAGCATGTGCAGTGTAAGTTCTCTACTTTTCACCTAATTTATTTTGCCATCAAGACACTAAGAGTATATCCTCTGTTTCTTCTCCCAGATGCATGTAAAGGCATCGACTGTGGGGAATTTGGAATGTGCGAAGTCGACAGAGAGGGATTTGGACGTTGCTCTTGTCACACAAACTGCTCTCAAGTGAGTTTTTTCCCTTTCTATTTATTCACAGGTACTTCATAGACTGACTACTGTTTCCCCCATGTGCAGTGTCATATGTACATTAATAACGGTATTAATGATTATTGATTAGCTACCTAATAGATTGATCATAGTTGCCCTTACACGCATCTCAGCATAGGGCTCACCCTAAATTTATAATAAGCAGTGTTAGGCTGATTGAGGTAAGGGCCGGTTGTGGGACGAGCCAGGAGAAGTGCCTGGTTAACTTGGACTTTGCTGTTAACTGAGGAAATAAAAACTTTATTGAGTCGATGTGTCCTAGGTTATCTCAGGAGGTACTTCGTTAACTCAGTGTGCTTGAAATAAACTTATAGTAGTTTGTTTTTGTTAACGATTACTTAGAGACTTTGAGAACTCTTGTGCAAGACTTAGGCCACCCTTCTTGTTAGTGCATTATTAACTTAGTCTGAAAGCAACCCAGCTCATTGCAGTTTCATCAATATTTTTTCTGACTACATTACTAAGAGTAAAGTTTGAAATATGATAAAAGAGTATTTTGCGTTATTTAACAATAGCGGATACAAATATACGGAGAGACCATTACCTAACTTTCTAATGCTCTTGTACTTTAGTAACGTTTCCGTTTGCGTGGTACATGGTCAGCCCAATAACTGTGGAACAGGTGGTGCAAGGCACACAAATTACACCAATATACTGTTTGATATCGTACGTCTTATAAAGTCAGCATTCTACTCGTATAAGAATAAATATCGAGATTTAGTTGGGGTAATTGTTATAACAATCTTTCGATTGTGTTGTTGATATTGGAAAAACGTAGACATAAAGAAATGGTATTAGATGAGGGCTCTTTACTATGCCAAAGTTTACATTGAAAAGGAATGGCTAGAGAAATATGATATATGTGATGAATGTTACTTGCTCCTACATAGCACAGTCATAATAGGATCACTTATCAAAAAATACACGAGAGATGATTTGATCTCATTTACATGGGATTAGGACATAAACCTTCTCTTGCATTTATATCCTTGTTATTATCCTTTACCCCAGAAGGGTATTACGTCAAATAGTCATGGAAAATGCTATACAGAAAGCGCAAAATACTTATGGTGATCCATTTTAAACATATTCAAAATAATGTTCTTTTCATGCATAACATAACCAAATACCCAAGTGTTGGCTTAAAAGCATCCTTATATTACTGGGGCCTTTGTTATCACGCTTTTTGACGCTTTAAACCATCATAATCGATGCGTCTAGCGCCATCTTTCGAAATATTATTGAACTGATAACGTGGCTTATAACACACCAACCAAGTGACTTACGTAACGATTAAAATAAATAAAAACCTACTTAGGTATCAACTCTTGGGCAACACGTTCACAATACTTCAATACTTAGCATTTAGATATCAGAATGCGTAACATATGTACATTTATTACACGTTAAATGAAACGTTAAAAGATGTCATTATGGTACATGTTAATATAGCGTAAATATTATACACATGATTAAAATAAATGTGTCAAGCCATAGTTGGTCAGCATTAGGTATTGTTTCCCCTGAAAAGTTCACATTCCGTTCTCTATTTATAGTAATCAAAGAAAACGAATTCCTTTCAGGCTTTAGGAGGGCAGGTTTGCGGCAGTGATGGGGAGACTTATGCGTCCGAGTGTCATCTTCATATGAAAGCGTGCTCGAGCCAAAATCAAATAAAGGTCTCCCATAAAGGAAACTGTGGTGAGTAAAGTGAATAACGTTGTTATCTGCGTCTGTGACAGAGAGAGAGAGAGAGAGAGAGAGAGAGACCATGTCAGCTGAGCACCCACCTGTAAGGGAGAATAATAATTGCACACTCGTGTGCGTGATGAGAGAGAGAGAGAGAGAGAGAGAGAGAGAGAGAGAGAGAGAGAGAGAGAGAGAGAGAGAGAGAGAGAGAGGAGAGAGAGAGAGAGAGAGAGAGAGAACAACGTTTTTAATTATTTTGCCAGAAAGAGGGAATAAGCATTATCAACAGCATACACTAGACAGGGACGGATAAGTTAGTGAATTAGCTTAAGAAATTGCTCTTCTTTTTTCTTATTCTTCTGTGGATAATTGAGGCTTAAAAGTCGATATATCAAACCTTTCACCCCACCCTTCCCCAGCCCCTTTCTGTCTGTCTCTCATTTGTACGGTTATCGTATTGGAAAAATCTCATTTGCCTTTTATTTTTCATTTATTCTTTTTCTTACTTCATCATTTAGTTATTGCTGGCAGAGGAAAGGTTGTACTTATAAAGAGCAAACTCCATTGTTTAAGATGCTATTCTCCTACTAGTATGAATTCCTTATATTTCTTACATATAAATAAATAAACAAATAAATGAATAAATAAATACGGGAATAGAAAGGACAATAAACCGTTGCGAGAGGTCACAACGTGGAACAAGTCAAGCAACTCATTTATAAATTGTTCGAAAAAATCATTCAGTAAAAAAATTACAAGCAATTTCAAAATGTGAAAATGAATGGGTGTAGCGAGAGAAAAGGGGTGTAAACTAGTGTTAATGTTTACATATAGATGTTTTCCGTTAAGTATTGGTTCATAAACTTCCATTTATGTGCTTGATTTAAAATGCCTGCAGAACTGGGAGTATCCACACATAATAATCGAAACATGTAGCCAACATTTCTTAATTCATTGTCATATCTTTAAAGCCCAAAAGTCTCTCAACTCCCAGCCAAATTTTCAGGATTAAAAACTGAAGCAGAATAAATTGATGAATAATCGTATTATTGGGTTTTGTTTGAATATTGTAGGCATATTTAAGTACTGACCTTTTTTTGTAGGGATATTTAAGTATTGACTTTTTTTGTAGGAATATTTAAGTATTGACTTTTTTTGTAGGAATATTTAAGTACTGACTTTTTTTTTTAGAAATTCGTCAAGATAGCACATTTCCAACCTCGTCAGTCATGTCTTTCATAAAATTAGGGTGACGACGTGATTCTTGTGGTTGCATCTGCACGGCTAGTCCCCTTAGGGGGTTAGTGTCATCTGGGCGCTTCGTGCAGTGCACAGTAGGCATTACTTAGGTTCTTTGCAGTGTCCCTTCGGCCCCTAGCTGCAACCTCTTTCATTCTTTTTACTGTATCTCCGTTTACATTCACATATTTCATCTAACTTTCCACCCTTTTCTAACAGTCGTTTCATATACAATGGAGAGATTTTCATCCTGTTTCCCCTTTAAACCTATTTGCTGTCATTTTCCTTTTAGCGCTGAAGACCTCATAGGTCCCAGAGCTTGACCTTAGGTCTAATTTTTTTTTTTCCATTCAATTCTATTCCTTATACGGCTAGCAGAGAAAGGTCAGCAGGGGATAGTGTTCAGGTTAATTTGAGCAAAGTTGGAGAAGTTGGACAGCAAAATAAGTGTGGAAAAGAGGAAAGGGAACAGAAGAAAAGAGAAAAACAGAAAGCAACACCTTTACTGGCCTGAGTAGGGAACGCTACAAAGAATTTTAGTGTTATCTACAGAGCGAAATTTATATAAGACCGGCTTCTTCCTATATTTAATGCCCTTTATAATCTAGATATATCATGGTGCAAACCATACCCATAAAAAAACTGAGGTATATTGGTATTTGAAAACATGGTTGATGAGAGAGAGAGAGAGAGAGAGAGAGAGAGAGAGAGAGGACGAGAGAGAGAGAGAGAGAGACAGCAGACATCCGTTCTGCATGGTAATTGCATGTACTGCAAGTGATCATTCAGTTTTGCTGTCGTAAATCTCTCAGATAATATAAAATATGAAATGCAAAATAGAAGTTTTGTTGTCTTTCGTTATATCACTTGTAAATATAGCAAAAAAGACAACACGAGTACAGTTTGATTTTTTCTTTCACATCAGATATTAAAATAAGTTTGCTATTGGGATATAAAGACTTTATTGCATGAGTGCCCGCAACTCATACACACACATTAAAAAATATATTATAATAAATATCCTAAGAAATGGCAATAATATTCAATAAACTATGCTCAGAATGCCATTTATTTCGTTTGATCCAATCATCTAAAGGCATGTAAACAAGAATCAAGCAACATGAAACTTCAGTTTTCAAGGACTTACAAATAATGTCTTGGCAGTCCATTGACTTAATCCTAGCCATAGAATTTGCAGGGCAAAGGCTGACTCCGTAATCAGCGTTAATGACTTTGCTTAGAGAAGTATCCTTGAATCTATGTTAATTACTCATTGAACCTGTATTCTCGACTTTATTACAGCCACTTCATCGATGGTCATTAAGAAGTTAACCTTGTGATGAACTCTGGCTAAACATTATTTCGATGTACTCTTGTTTTTATATACTCGTGAGTTCTAAGATGTCAATAACACGAAAGTAGTTCTAATCAAGTTTTTATTATTTCTTTTTCTCCTTTCTGCCTTGATGTACACTGTATGCACTTCTTAACTAACGCGATTATGATTTGCAAGTACATTTTATATTAATATATATATATATATATATATATATATATATATATATATATATATATATATATGTGTGTGTGTGTGTGTGTGTGTGTGTGTGTGTGTGTGTGTGTGTGTGTGTGTGTATGGAAAAGAAAAAAAGGCATAATATCCAGAAAGCTCGAGAAAGCGTGCAAGATAGGGTGAAATGATGCAGACTGTTTGTATGGTTTGTTTGTTTGTATGGTGTTTTTACGTTGCATGGAACCAATGGTTATTCAGCAAAGACTGTTTGTATGGGTTTGACCAGCAGCTGATGAGCCTTCTATGTAGTTGGAGGAAGCAGCTCATGGTATGAAACATGTGAAAATTATAACAGTACAGGATCCATTCACGATTCAATAATTGAAGCATGTTGTAGAAGCGACCGCTTAGTAGATAATCCATTTCAGGGAATAAATTTATTAAAATATATTATATATATATATATATATAATATTATAATATAATATAATATTAATATTTATATATTTTATTTAATTATTATAATTATTATATATTAATATATATATATAGGAATAAATATATTATATATATATATATCTATATATAATATTAATATATATATCTACTATATATAATAGATATATAATATATGTATATATATTATCAATATATATATTTATATATATATATATATAATATATACCTATATATATATATATATATACTATATATATATCTCACTCACTACCTCTGGGATACATAAAAGACTGGGTGTATGTCCTTATCTTTTTTATCTTTATTTCGAAACTATTCATGGCCTAGAAAAAAAGCTGGAACTGGTCAGAACCAATACCCCGTATTTTATTTTTCCTAATGGTAATGAGTGATATATAAATCATGTGTCAGAGGGATTACAATTATATTGTATATGATTTTCTAATATTTACCATCATGCATTAAATGTAGGTATCCTTTCAGACCTTTGTTTAGACGTCCATTGTAAATACGGCGCTCGATGTGAAGGAGGGCGGTGCATCTGTCCAACAGACTGCCCAGAGAAGAGGGAACCTGTCTGCGGATCTGACCGCGTCACTTACAGCAATGAATGTGTCATGAGGAAGGTAAGACTACGATGATTTGCATTTTCTTTCTACATTTGAGCTTTTAAAGACATTTGTTGATACATCCCAGTTCTCAAGCAGGAAGTAAGATAGTCATTGAATTTCCTGCTTTCCTGTAAGCTATTCAGCGCGGTCCCTGATAAGTGGCAGTTCCCGGAGAGGCGAAATGAAAGATGGTTTAAGATAAGTTTCAGTTCTCGAGAAGGCAAGACTACGATTTCTGAATTCCCTGTGTGTGCAGTGGGCTTTTATAGACATTTACTGATAAGATTCAGTTCTCTGGGAGGAAGGAATACGAATAATGGATTCTTTGTTTTCACGAAGCTCTGAAAGGCCGTTCCGCAATCATTTAAAATCTCTGGAATAATAGACTGAATGATTACTGATTTTTAAGCTCTCAGAGAGGTAAGAATACGAATGCTGGACTTTCCGTTTTCAGTCAGCTTTTAGAGAACTTTTCAGGGTTTTTTTACTAGCAAATAAATAATGTGATAAGCAGTTTTGAGACATGTATGAACCTTGTATTAATATGTATGAAAGTTCTGTTTAAAAGTTACCATTTTCATTGCTATTAACGTTCGTTGGAGGTTAGTTAGAAAAATAGGATTTAACGTTTCAGTATCACAAAATAGTGTGGTAAAAACCCACATGGTAGATATAAAGAATGACATTATTAGATTAGAAATGTCTTTCCATGATATTCTTTATGACGAATATTCTTTTAATCGTAATTATTAAGATTTTTTTCTTATCTTATACGTCTTCAAGTCAGTACGTCAGTCCAAGGTCCCTACCTGTCGGTAGAGACCTTGGACTGACGTACTGACTTGATTCCAGTTTTGGTGACCGTGATCTATTTTAGGTATCAAGTATTTTATGAGAAAGCGTCTAAAAATTTTAATAGTTTTTTCCTGTTATCTCCTTGCCAGCCTTGCATACTTCTGTAAAGTACATTATGCACTCTAACATAAAAGAACAATTTCAAAATTAGTTAACAAAAAATGCCGTGTTTTCGTTACACACACACACACACACACACAC
>NC_087204.1:79257640-79462768 GCF_015104395.2 Macrobrachium nipponense
TCTCTCTCTCTCATACAATACACAGACGAGAGTATTTTTTTTTATTTTGATCAGAATGCTTCATTTTTCAAATGACATTTCTCTCTCACTCTCTTTTTTTCTGATATACACAATAACGCTTGTGACACTTAATTACACGATACTGTTGGAAGAACAAAAAAGTGGGTCTAGTACTGAAGACAAACATAAAAAATTCAGAATGGATGTGAAGTTTTAAAAAGGAGCGAAAAAGTATGTTAATAATAAGCAAAAAGCGAATATAAAAAAGATATGCAAAATTTATATAGTTAATTATTAATGATATTAAGCGAAGAACAAAGTGAAAAATAACGACGATATGCAATATCATCTATCTAAATTGAAATAAAAGCAAAAATAAGCAGCATCAATTCACACACATACACACACACATATATATACTATATATTGTCCTGTATAATATATATATATACATATATATGTATATATATATATATATATATATATATATATATATATATATATATATATATATGTGTGTGTGTGTGTGTGTGTGTGTGTGTGTATTGATGCTCCTTATTTTTGCTTTTATTTCAATTCAAATAGATGATATTGCATATCTTCGTTATTTTTCTCTTTGTTCTTCGCTGAATATTATTAATAATTAACTATATAAATTTTGCATATCTTTTTTTATGTTCGCTTTTTGCTTATCATGAACATATTTGTTCACTCCTTTGTAGATTTTCACTACCTTTCTCAATTTTTCTGTTTGTCTTCAGTACTATACCCCTTTTCTTTTTTAACAGTGTCCTTAAAGTGTGTCACAAGCGTCATTCTGTATATCAGAAAAAAACGAATGAATAATGAAACCGGTTGACCATTATTTCGGTAACTTTTAGTTTATTAAATATTTCCGAGGAAAGGTGCATAACGCACCTTATCTGCCGCTTGAGTGTCCCCTGAGAATAATTTCGTAATAGTAAGTCATTCAAGTACAATACACAACAGGTTGATATTTTTCCAGTGGCCATATAGCGTTTGATCGATCATCTGTTCGAGGTGACTATTTTCTTTTATTTATTTCTTGAAGCGAACACATTTCAGAATATTGAAAATTTAGAAGAAACTGGTACATTTAATTTTAACCTTGCATACCCTAACTTCACCTTACCAAAGTCAATTCTTTGGGGATGGTTGGGTTGGGTATCTAAATCGTCGTATCCTTCTGCCCGAGAATTTTATTCGACAAAGACCATTTTTCATACTACGTTCCCTGATAGTGTGTGTTTGGCTAATGTGAAATTCTTCTTCTCCTTCTTCTTCTTCAGGTAGCTTGTGAGAAAAATGAGGACGTGAGCTATCTCTTCTTTGGAGAATGCGATGAGATCGGGGGCATTGTAACAGGTATATAGTTATCTGCAACCGCCTATGACTTGTAAAGGGGTACTTCCCTAAATGGCTTCCATTTCACTCCCGTGCAGTATCATAAGGTCCATTGATTATGATACTAAAGATTAACTGTCAAGCAGAAGCCTGCAATTAAATGGATAGCTCCATTATCATTCTTAAGTAAATTATTCTTTATTCACATATTATTCAGAGTCAGGTTCAAGGGAGTACAGACCAAGGGCATATCAACTTATACCAGGTGGAGAACCTTTTTAAATGACCAGTGGAAAGAAGAAAATAGAATGATATTTCTCATACAGGTAAAATAAATATGTGAGCCTTTAACTTTAGGATAAAGAAAATAATTATATTACTGGTCCCTATGTTCTGAAGTTTTGCGTGACATTAGTTACAGATTTTGGGGGTGATAAAAAGCTCCCTTAAAATGTATGCATCTATATAGTAACATTTTTTCGTAAATTATAGTTTCTTATAAAAAAAGCTCAACTTTAAAAATATCTAGCAAATTTTAAGTAACGTTATCTTTCCAAAAGTAACGAAATTAATTGCATTGATGACGATGATGTTAATAATAAAATAAAAACGACTAAGTCTTACAGAACTGCACACTGACTGGAAAAGATATTTAGCCCCTGACACATCATGTTCATTACAGAATTTTGGTTAAATTCACCAACCTTATCAGCTGATATATTTCTGAGTAACCGTAATCCATTGAATAAGATGTAACTGTATTCCGTGAATAACTCGTTTTTGGAGCCAACCAACAGAGAACTGAGATATTTCCCTGAAAAGGCAAATAAGGTCCGAAAGATATTTGGCACCTACCAGTTTCTAAAATGATCAAGAATGTTCTCACATATTAATACAATCGGGGAAATTTAAACTTCATATTATAAATCAGACAGCTATGTCCACATGTAATCTTATAAATCAGACAGCTGTGTTAACATGTACTCTTATAAATCAGACAACCTGTTCACGTGTAATCTTGTAATTCAGACAGCTGTGTTGATCAGACAACTATGTTCGCGTGTAGTCTTATAAATCAGACAGCTGTTTTCATGTGTCATCTTATGAGTCAGACAACAGCTTCCACAAATAATTTTATAAATCAGGCAACTATTTCCACGTACATATACTCTTAAAATCAGACAGCTGACAGCTGTGTTCACGCGTAGTCTTATAGATCACATAACTATTTTCACATATAATCTTAAAATCAGACAGCTGTGTTCACGTGTAGTCTTATAGATCAGACAACTATTTTCACGTGTAATCTTGCCAATCAGATAGCTGTGTTCACGTGTAATCTTATAAATCAGACAACTGTTTTCACGTGTCATCTTGTAAATCAGACAGCTATGTTCCACATATAATCTTATGAATCAGACAACGGCTTCCACATATATTCTTATCAATCAGGCAACTATTTCCATGTGTAATCTTTAAATCAGACAGCTGTGTTAACATGTAATCTTATAAATCAGACAACTGTGTTCGCGTTTAATCTTATAAATCAGACAGCTGTGTTCACATGTAATCTTATAAATCAGACAGCTGTGTTCGCGTGTAATCTTATAAATCAGACAGCTGTGTTCACGTGTAACCTTATAAATCAGACAACTGTGTTCATGTGTAAACTTATAAATCAGACAGCTATGTCCACATGTAATCTTATGAATCAGACGACGGCTTCCACATATAATCTGATAAATCAGGCAACTATTTCCACATGTAATATTATAAATCAGACAGCTGTGTCTACACGTAATCTGATAAATCAAACAGTTATTTCCACGTGTCATCTTATAAATCAGACAGCTATGTCCACGTGTAATCTTATAAATCAGAGAGTCACATCTACGTGTTAATTAGGCATGACCATCTTCGCACAGACGTCATCTACCCAACACCTCTGCCTCCCACGAATCCGGAGGATCCGTGCCACGCCCACAAGTGCATAGCCGGGGCCAAGTGCGTCTCGGAGCAAGACGGGCACTCACGCTGCGTCTGTGATTTCTACTGCAGCCCGCCGCCCCGCTACGAGCCAGTCTGTGGCAGCGACCTCGAGTTCTACGAGTCGGAATGCCTTATGAGACTGCACGCGTGCAATATCCAGGTGGAGCTCTTCGTCGTCCCCGTGGAGGACTGTGCAGGTGAGAAGATTTTATTCATAATTCTACTGGTTGCTTTTACCAGCCGTAGATGTATTTTTACTGGCCCTATTGACTGCTCGATATTGTAAAACTTGTGTGGAAACTCAGAAGTAGAGAGGTTGTTTTAGCTACTTGTTTTTTTATGGATATAGTGTGTGTGTGTGTGTATATATATATATATATATATATATATATATATATATATATATATATATATCGTATGAAGTGCCGTTGCAAGATAAAACTGAATATCATGCAGAGGAAATACACAAGTTTGCTAAGGGGAGTTATTTGTTTCTCGGTGGTGGAAGTTGTTTAGCGTAAATGATTTAGCGTTGAGATCAGATGAAACATGTTCATTATTATTATTTTTATTACCAACGTCAGAGTTAAATTCTCGAATCCGGCGGTCGGATAATATTATCGAAAACAAAATCGAGTGACCTTTTGTTTGTTCTTACCCGAGTTGTGTACAATGCCGTGGTCCTGTCAGGTGTGACGCCAGGTAATCCTTCATCCAATTCATAAACTATTTTAGTAAACACTTCCAAGAACTGAGTGAACACAAAGGTGTTATAATTTACAGCGATGATGATAAGTATCTCAGTCATTTTGCAAAACGCTAACGAAGGTGCTGTAAGTTACAGCGATGAGAAGGAACTCATACGTAATAAAATAACCCGTTCATTGATGAACTTGTTAAAAAATTCCATGAAATCCACTGCAGAGCATAGTGCTTGTCTATCATAATTACCTATTTGTGGCACTTGCGAATAAATGACATGAGCTTGCGATTAAATAGAGAAAAAGAAGTTAAGGCAGATGTGTGAAAAAAAAAATTAATATATAAAAATGTATTTATATATACAAGCGAATAGTGAAGAGGTGTAAGAAATGTTAAGGTGTGAGTGCAGGACACCTTACAGCAATAATAAATCCTCTTTTAAACCATGAGAACCATCATGAATAACTCTGCTTTAACACCAGACCACAGCTTTGCGGTAAAAGAAACTAAAGGAGAAACACCAAAAAGAATTATTTGGAACTTCCATGTTTTATTGGCACACATTAAGTAAAGTTCGGGATGTAGTTACAGAATATTTAACGACAGAAAATTTGGTATAATAAAGAAAGGCATCTCATGGTTCCGTAAGCGTAAATGTTTATATTTCTTGTCAACTTTTTTCATCAGTCCATCATACCAATGGTTTCAAGAATGTGAAATTATGTACCTTCTCCTGTATTAGGTAATTGATATATATCTATATATATATATATATATATATATATATATAGATATATATCGTATATATACATATATATATATATATATATATATATATATACGTATACCGTATATATACATAGAGATATGTATATATATATATATGTATTTGTTAGTTTGTTTGTCGGTTTAGGAAGTTCATTGCCACACTATTTCTTAGTGACTTAATTTTGATTATTGGGATTAAAAACTCATGTTTTTTTCGTGCCGGGTTCATTGAGATATTTTGAAATAAAAAAAAAAAAAAAACTCATATTTTTCTTTTCCCTCTTCTCTCTCTCTCTTGCTACAGTGGCACAGCGATCTAGAGCCTGCAACGGGACCTCGCCGTTGATCAATCCTTCGACGGGCGAAGACCTATTCTGCGGGGAAGGGGGTACGATCTGTCCGCCAGGGACCTACTGTCACAAGAACCACGACTTCGCAAAGTGCTGTCGAGATAACTCCGTGAGGATAGCTGGTAAGTTGGTGTGATAGGAAATGTTAGCAGACTAAACCTTTTAGTAAGTAAGTTGTGTGACTTGATTTTGACAAAGATATTTGGGTATCCTGAATCTCTAAATCTACTTCATTTTGCCAGTGATGTTATCATTTTTAAAGCTGATCGTAATGTTGTCCCTTCATTTTGACAGAGGTTTCAGTCACCCAAAATTGCAAAGGGACTATTTGTTAACTTGAATCGTGCCAGATTTTAAAATCAGTCTGTCAACTGGAAGCATTATAAGATCTATCCAAGCGTTGTATGGATTCCATCTTCAGCGCATGACTACTTTTTTCAAATATTTTTTTATATAGATGACAAAGTGTTTTGTTTATCTGTGCATTGACCTAAAAAGTCGTTGTCTGTCTGGCATTTATTTCCCTTCAATGGAAGCTGTATACTTCGTATCTTATCTCTTTCCCTTTGCCGCCTTGTAGAAAAAAAATCTTGCATTTTCAGTATTTAAAGCCAGTTATACACTCAGGTATCGATAAAAGAAATATATGAAGCACTTCATCGGAATATATCTTGAAAGTTTAAAAATATATCTTCTATATTCAGCATGTATATTCAAGGTATATCATATTGTTGGATATGAAAATATTGTATACAGTGACATATAGCATATTTCATGCATGACAGGAAGTGAAGAAAAGTCCTGAATCCTCTGCCTAGATAAATCCATTTGTAAATCAAACGTGTGACGCACTCCAAGTTTCTAGGTTCGACCTAGAAACAGGGATCAAAATCTTATCCTTAAGACCTTTAACTTGGAAGTGAGAGCTCCAGATTTGAGTTGCAAGTTTAGGGGAGTTTTAAGTGAATTTTAAGATTTGACTTTTAGCTTGAAATGAGTTTAAAAGTTGAGCTCCACAGCTGAGCGTTGATTTCTAAGGGAGACCTCCAAAGTCGTTCTGTCATTTTCTCTCCAGTCATTGAGGCGCCCGTACCAGACGACTGCGAACAGAGTGAATTTGGATGCTGTGCTGATGGCATCAACTTCGCCCGGGGACCAGACAGCGAAGGATGCCCAGAGGGCTGTCGGTGCCACAGACTGGGTAAGAACTTTCAACTTTAACAATCGCATCTCTAGTGGGTGGGTAGAGTCAAGTGGTCCACACAAGACCTTTTACTCCCTGCCCCACCTTATCACACTTCGGGCAAGGGTCCATGTTGCCATAAGACTAGCTTAATCTAAACCAACCAACTGAACTCTGACTATAGTAGATTCACATCAGCCGTGCATTTGATGTCTAGGCCAGTCCCTGACGACGCTCCTGTTTGGCTGTTGATAAGACAATCACAGGTCTTGAAACTCTCAGTCTCTCTCAAGAGTTCACACAGGCAGGATGTATGTTCCATCTCTCCTGAGGGATACTTCTTTCAGGAGAGGTGGAACATAAATCCTGCCTATGTGAACTCTCGAGAGAGACTGAAAGTTTCCAGCCCTGTGATTGTCTTATCAACAGCTAATCTGGAGCGTCGTTAGGGACTGGCTTAGATGTCAAATGCACGGTTGATGTGACTCTACTATAGTTAAGGAGAGCAGAGATAGACAGAAGGAGAGTTGTGTCAGTCCATCAGATGATGGTAAAGCAAAAAAAAAGAAAAAAAAAAGACATTATGTTTAAAGGAAGCGAAAGGAATTTAATCGTATTTCCAATATTTCTCAGGACGGTTGTTTCTTCCACGAGAGCTCTAAACATTGTATTACTGTCAGTGAAAGATTTTTCACAATGCAGTGGGACGTGAAACAAGTTTCATATTGGAGTGATACTCTTATGCCAACTATTTATTTTATAGCCTTTCATCATTATTTTCAGAGTTTTAAATAATCTAAAGTTATCGATTAATGAAAATGAGAAAACGAGAAGATAAATATTAGTTAATATGTAATTGTTTAGACTATTAGGTTATTATTGAAATCTGGACGAGGACTAACGACCTTATCCAAACATCTCAGAAATCAGTTACGTAGTGAGAGACAGTCTGATATTGTTGAAGTTTCCAGTATAATGTATGCTTAGTTCTGTGTGGGTCTTGAGAGAGAGAGAGAGAGAGAGAGAGAGAGAGAGAGAGAGAGAGAGAGACTCAATTTCGATTACATATCGAGAGACAAATCAGGCATTAGATTCAGTAAGATTCCTTTCAATTCTTGGTATCTCCAAAATTCGCTCCTTTTAAATTTAGTTATGATTAGCAAATCTTTATTCTAGAATAGTATTTTTTCTAGGCTATATTGTTTATCTATTATCTGAATCATTCGTATATGTTATCCCGTTATTTATGGTAAAATCACCTTTCATAAGTTTTGGCTTTTGTTTCTCGTATGCATCTATGAATATTTTTCCCAAGAAATTGTACAAGATATTTTTACATTTTACGAGTATCTTTTCTTCAGGTTATATCTTATCTTTTCTTTATCATTTGCTTTCTTTCTAGGTATATCCTTTATTCGTGGCATCATTATCTCTGCTTCAAGTTATTTATTTTATATTTGATAGCAACATGTCTTCCAAATTATTTGTTTTTTCTTCGCCCATGGTTACTGGGTCCTTTTTTAAGTTACGTGTTGTACCTTTATTATCAGCATCTGCTTTGTTGATTATATCTTTGCTTATGCTATCAACAGCTTTTTTCCACCTTATACACACACACACACACACACGCAAACGCACACACACACACACACACACATTATATATATATATATATAATAGACTATATAATATAATATAATAATATATATATATAATAATATATTATTATTATATTAATAATAATAATATATACAATATATATTATCATATATATATATATATATATATGTGTGTGTGTGTGTGTGTGTGTGTGTGTGCATGCGAGTGACCAGGATCTTTTTACTAACTGATTTTTTTTTTGGGGGGTGGGGGGTTGTGGCTGCTGTTATCAACATCATCTTCCAAATTTTCATCATTTATGGATGTCCCATCTCCCAGGAGCTTTAAGTGAATCCTGCGAGGCAGTCAGTGGAAGGTGCGAATGCCGGCCAGGTGTGGGAGGCAATAATTGCGACAGGTGTCTTCCGGGATATTACGGTCTCCATCGGATTTCGGAAGGATCCATCGGCTGCACGCGTAAGTTAAACGTGTATCCCAGAGAAATTTGTTCCTTGATTTTTTAATTGCTTTAATTTAATTTTCTACGATTGTACGTTACTATTAGGATATCTCTAGTACTCTGTAAAAATATAACTTTCGTAGCGTCCAGCGCGTGAAAGATTTCTTTGTCGTGGCCTGGTAAATTACAGGTCAATCATACATCTGATTTCTTAACGATAAGTTGCCAAGCCGTGATACAGAAACCTTCATATACGCATGACGCGATTATATTTCATAGTATTACATTATCTATCTCAACAATCACTTCATATACCCAAACTTTGCCTTATATGAGACACTCCCTTTCACTTCCATATCTTGTGAAACTCAGCTCTTCTCTCTCTTTACAATCAGAAGATGCATCTACCCCCAAATACCTAAGTGACTCAGCCGTTTATATTTTTCTATAAACGGCTTACATTTAAGCACATATCCCTTCTTGTACACTTCTCACTTCTCTTGATAACCCTTTAAGTGTGTGTGTGAGTGTGTGCGTGTATGTATATATGTGTATAGTATAATGTATAAGTTCTAATGGCGTATCCTTTGTAATTTGATACGGATGGACTCACTCTTGTATCTGTGGTATTCCTGTTTGCAGCAAGCTGACTGTGTTAATTCTAGAAACGTTGGACTCAACACTTTGACCATTATTTGGAAGCAGAACCCATTTCACATATAAGCCCAACTTCCAGGCTTTTGGAGACCTCCAGTCACGGCGCTAAATATTTTCTCATAATCTTCTTGCTATTGAAGTTAGTTCTTAAAACGTGACGTTTTAAGTAACTGATAAAAAATTCCAGATGACGGTTGGGTTACTGGCTGTTTTTTTTTCCGAAGCAGTAATGCCTTCTGCATTTCAAAGAATATTAAATAACAGGAGAAAAATGGCAGTTCTCTTCATGGTTCCGACCATTATGGTACCCTTAATGTTACTGAATCGCTTAAGAGTGTAAAGCATTGAGAGGAAAGCAGCACTATTTTTTTTCGATAATTCGAACTCCATACAAGTTAGCCAGTTTAACTCTAACGTGATATTTTGTCCTTTCCAGCTTGCGGGTGTTCAAGGTTCGGCTCATTACGTAGTGACTGCAAGCAGATGACAGGGGAGTGCGTATGCAAGCCGGGCGTCTCTGGTCACAGATGCACGGAATGCCCCCCGGGCAAAGTCTTGAGACCTGAGGGCTGTGTTTATGGTAAGCTTCGTCTTCGTCTTCTTCTTCTTCTTCTTAATATAATGAATAAGAATTTGTATATGGTAAGGGAGCTTCTTATTATGTTTTTTTAAAGAAAATAAAGAAAGTCCATTAGCAGAGATCTGTAACTTAAGCACGATTGTCTGCATCTGGCTTTTTTTTTATTGTAATGTTTGCGTTTTAATCTTACGCTGCATCTTTTGTTCTGCTGTAATAAAAGGAGTGACCATTCAAACTGATAGAGAGAGCATGTAATTAAATATGAGAAGTATTACTATTTGATTTGATAGAAATATAAAATCCAAAAGATATTCATCAAAATTTACAAATATTAACTAAAAAATGTATGTATATATATTCACAAAAACGTACCTGTTATTTATTAGTTACTCTATGCGCCTGTCCAAAAGCTACTTCATTCTTCTTTTTTTTTATTGATTTTAATGAAATTTTATGGAGAAGTTGATTTCGCTTCGTTGTGCACTACTTGAAATAAATTCTCCACTCTCTTGATAGCTGAACGATTAAGATCATTGCCACCTACATATCAATCCAGAAAGGCAAAATTTCGAAGCAAGTGCCAATTAGTTGATGAGATTTTGCAGTTAATCATTTCATTTTTTTAATTCTTTTTTTTTCGCTATGGCTGAGGTATGATGTCCTCCTCTTAGAGTTTCGAAGTCCTTTACTGATTGATTATATGCGTGGGCTGATTATGCGAGGGGGCGCGAAGCTCCGGGATGCTATTGTAAACAGTGAATTTCATTGGCTTAGGAATTATGATAATGGAATAATAGATGACCTCCTGTGAGTGGAATAACGTTATCATTTTGTGGCCATCAAAGCATCTCTCTCTCTCTCTCTCTCTCTCTCTCTCTTCTCTCTCTCTCTCCTGTGTATTTTTATTTTCTTTTGCCCTTTCATTATTTTTATTTTTTGGGTGTTTGGGGTGCCGTTGTGTATTTAATAGATTATATTTTTTGCATTTTTTAAGACCGCTGCATTTTTTATCATTCTTTTTTTTTATTTCCTATATTATGCGTGTCTTAAGCTCTTATAATGAGTAGCGTTGCCGTGAAAAAAAAAAAAATTGTATCTTATGATAATATTTAATATTTCTCTTGATACTAATGATCCCTGGATTCTTCCATGTATCTGTGTGTATTTTAGGAATTCAGACTTTCATTATTTGTTCAAGTCAGGTGCCTAATTAGGAATACTCTTCGGCAAGCAAACGCGAGCATGTCGCAAATGGCACATTATATAGGTCAGTTCCAAGGAAAAAATGATTTAGTTTTATTTTCTAAAAAAAGAACAAATACATGCAAAACACAGAATATTTTTATTATAGATTTTATTTGCATCATGAATGATAAAAAAAAATGGAAAATAGATGCGCAAAAAGCCAGTAAAGTGGACATAGAGATTTATCCAAATACAAGTGAACATAAATGAATAGATGAGTAACTGTTCATGAAAAAAATTACAGTGGTGTAAATGTTGACTTAGCACAGATATTTATGTAACGGTTCGAAAATAAAAGCTCCCAGACATGGGGCTCTACAGTCGTACAATGTTCGGGTCTACGGGCTGCACTTTTGCAGAAACTTGTGCTAGCATAAGACAAGTGCAGAAACTTATATTAGCATGAAACAAGTGCAGAAACATACAATAGCATAAGACCAGCAACAATTCACGACAAAAAGAAGGAAATAAAAGAAGACGTCTTTTTTAATTTTCTGACGTACTATTTACCGTTTCTCTTGCTCTGCCCACAGACGACTCGTTGGTGCCTCAGGCGACGACGTGCGATCTTCTTCATTGCCATTTCGGTGGGATTTGCCAAGAAGAGTCTGGCATTGCTTCGTGCACCTGTATCAGTCATTGTCTTCCCGTGAGTTTTTTTTCTCGCTTGATGTCTTTTTTTGTTTTTTTTCACAGCGACCTAAGTCTGTCGTATTCTGATTTCCCTGAAAAATGGTGTCTTTCAGTCTGTCTTCATACACACACACACACATATATATATATATATATATATATATATATATATATATATATATATATATATATATATATATATATATATATATATATATATATATATATATATATTTATATATATGCTTGAAGGTGAGTGAAAAACTG
Source organism: Macrobrachium nipponense (assembly GCF_015104395.2). Taxonomy (NCBI): domain Eukaryota; kingdom Metazoa; phylum Arthropoda; class Malacostraca; order Decapoda; family Palaemonidae; genus Macrobrachium; species Macrobrachium nipponense. The sequence continues at coordinate 79,269,439 of NC_087204.1, forward strand.
GGGACTTTAAACAAGTACTTTCGTAGTATATTCTACATTTTCAAGTTCACACTGAATATAACAGAAAGGATGGGTTACAGTGTGTTGATTGTTCTTAAAGCAAAAGAGACAAGGAGAAAGGATTAAGGGACAATCGAGGATGGAGATTTAAATTCCTTGTTATCGTAACTTCAATAGAAACGGATTTCCTTAGGTAAAAAATATTTAGTGTACTTACCATAAAATAAAACGTGATAGCATCCTTTCCCTTCAAAGAAATAATGATGAGATTCTCTTCCATAAGGCAGAAGTATGGTTTATCTTATTCTCCTTAAAGCAAAAATAGAGTGAGGTATATATACTTGTACGGTTCTCAGAACGGACACACAGAACAATATTTCATATGAGAAAAATCACCAAAGTGGTGATGTTATGATTTTATGATGAAAAAAATATGTAAAAGGTTTATATGCTGTTCCTTGGAGGAAGGAAATCTCTTTTCTGTCTAGTTAAGGAAGAATACTAAGTATTATTTACACAGGAAAATTGGATTTTTAATCCTCTTCTTTATGATGAAATGAGTGATATTTTCCTCAGGAGTAAAATTCGTGTTCTTTTCCGTGTAGAAGAAAAGATTTTGCACATATTTACTTAAATAAAGATATGATAATGTCGATATTTTTCCTTGTGGCGATAAGATTTTTGAACTTCCCTTGAAATTAAGTATGGGTTCGTACACATTGGTTTTTTACAGAAAATAAAGGTCAATACTTTCTCTCAAAGTAAAAGGAAACATTTTGTATTGTTATATCCTACGGTGTTAGGATATAAAGGTAGAATGTTTATACGCTTTGATTAAAATAATAGTTCTATTTATTTTCATGTTGACCAAAAATATAATTTCCCCTGATTCAGTTGATTAATCTTAATTATTGCATTCCAGTTTTAATGAATAATTAATCTCGGAAACGATTTCAAGGGAAAATACGGTTTCATATACTTTAACCCCCACCCCTCAAAAAAAAATTTTTCGGCTATTGAAATTGGGAAAGTGTGTGAGAGGTTATAGAAAAATGAAAGAGAGAGAGAGAGATTTTATTATGAAAAGAGAGAAAGCTTGGAAACTTACAACCTTCCTGGAAAGAGCAGCAGCAACCAGTGATCATGTAGCATATGATCGACCCAAAGTCTGCCGTAATTGGGAAAAATTTTCAGTGATGTAAAGCGGGATTATAGTCGTCCTCCGCTGTTATAGCTATTATGTGCTACTTGACAAACTTCAGCTCATTATACAGTATTAGCGTATTAGAAAAGGTCATGCTTGAACTAGGAGCAATACTCTGGCTGGTTTCTACCGGTCCTCGTCCGTCTGTAATGTTACAGGGGCTGAATGAAAACGAAATGACTCTACCTGCTCTCAAAATAAGGGATGAAAAATGACCTTTTCCTCAGTTTTTGAGTCTTTGTCTCAGCCTGAAAATTGATTGGGTGAGTAATCTTTTGATCACATGCTTTCGAAGTTAAGGATTATTGGTATAAAATTAATCAGTTTGCCTCTGCATTTTTAGATCATTGAAGGACAACCTTTATCATTTGATTTCATGCGCGTAGAATTTCAGGTGCTTCAGACACACAAACACACTGTATGTATGTATGTATGTGTATATATATATATATATATATATATATATATATATATATATATATATATATATATATATATATGCAGAAGCCAGGTACTATGTAGTACCTCTAAGTTTAAAATATATATTTCTTGTACAGGGCTAAAGCTTTCGACCATCAACTGTGGTCTAGTTCAAAAAAATGTGATGGTCGAAAGCTTTAATCCTACAGAAGGATTTTACTTCATTGTGGATTGTATCCCCATATATGATATATATATATATATATATATATATATATATATATATATATATATATATTATGTATCTATGAATGTATGTACGTGTTTATATATACATGTTTAAATATGTGTATATGCACACACATGTATATATAGTATATATACATATTTACACATACATAATATACATACATATACTATGTTAATAACAGGTTCTCATTTAAACTGAATGATATATATCTAACGGAGATATTTATTCTGGAAAAGATACAGTCTTCTAGGACTAACAGTCCTCATCGTCTGGTATCCGCCTGGCAGATGATTAGGACTATTAGTCCTAGAAAGCTTTTAACAATTCCTGAATAAATATCTCTGCTAGATACCATCCAGTTTAAATGAGGTCCTGTTATTAATTGTATTATTGCACAGAACGAATATCTCACTTAATGACGAAAGTGCTCCGTTAGAATTTTTGCCGATTATTTATCCTGTGGTATTCGCTCATATATATATATATATATATATATATATTATATATATATATATATATATATATATATATATATATATATATATGATGATGTGTGTGTGTGTGTAATAAACGAATACCACAGGAAAAAATTGGCAGAAATATACATATATATATATATATATATATATATATATATATATATATATATAATATAGCCTGCAGAAAAGAGAGGATATCAGATACGATCGAGACTGCAAGTCCTGTCCCGAACGACATTGCGTACCGTCCCAAATCTTGAACTAAGGTGTCTTCATTCTGCATACTAGTGTAGGACATACTGGTGAGAGTAAAAACCCCGGGCTGGAAGACGAACATATTAAAGGGGAATATATTGGCTGCAGACTGTCGTCATTTTACGCTTACAGATAAATCTATATGTTTTTATTTAGTGGGACTTTATTGATGCTAAAATAATCCCTTCGCGTTTCGTTGATGGCAAGATATCCCGCCTACCATAGAAATTGATGTCAAAGACAGATATTGTAGGGGAAATAGATGAATTATTAGCGAATGACATAACATTGTATGGTCAGGTTTAGATGAATTAATAGCTAATCACAGAGAACTTTCATGGTCAGGTTTTGGTGAATTATTAGCTAATAACAGAAGATTTACATGATCAGTTTTAGATGAATTATTATTAGCTAATAACAGAAGATTTTCGTGGTCAGATTTATATGAATTATTAGCTAATAACAGATGATATTCATAGTCAGGTTTAGATGAATTAGCTAGAAACAGAAGATTCACATGGTCAGGTTTAGATATCCTCAAATGACCGGGCAGTTTAAGATGATTCATATTAGAACCTCAAACGAGCTTTTTAAAGAAATGCTCTCGGGTGACTCAAAAAGACACTGAAAAAGCGACGTCTCCGCAGGTCCGGATGAGCGGTGGCCTAGCAGTATGTGGGTCGAACAGGGTGACCTACTCTTCGGAGTGCGAACTCAACCACCAAGCCTGCGTCCAGCAAGCAGACATCGTTGTGGTTGCCTTCGGATCTTGTTCAGGTGGGATGCTACTCTTCGTGCTTTCGGACCTCATTATGGGTCATCACTGCACGTACTAGACCGCTTAGTTTTGGTTTTAATCTCAGTAAATGTGATTTTTGTGCTGTTCTTGTACATTTGTAGTGCAGTGGGCCTCATTAACTTCCCTTTATGACACCTCTTGAAAGCTTATTTTATGTAATCTTTCTCATTTTTTATTTATTTATCTATGTGCTTATTTTGGTTATTTCTGGGCGGTCTTTTTACCAGAAGATTATTGCAAGACTATTTTCCGTCTAATGTATGTTCCACAAAAATGTATGTTCATTTCGAATCATAGTAATGATTAAAATATTGGAAAAATTTATACCGTATGATAATGACTGGCATATATTACCTTCGTTTATTGTCGTCTTTTTCTTGCTTATCGGCCTTTATTCAAGAAAACTATTAAATATAAATGATAAATACACAAGTAAAGAATGCGCCGAAGTTTTTTGGCACAATCGAGTTTTCTGTACAGCGTATAACGCTGTATGTAACTCTTAGCCACGGCCCATGAAACTTTTAACCACGGCCCTGTAATGGCCTGCTTTGTTGGCACCTAAAGCGGTGCCAGACGGACTCTCATGGCTAACTTTAACCTTAAAAAAAATATACTGAGGCTAGAGGGCTGTAATTTGGTATGTTTGATGATTGGAGGGTAGACGATCAACATACCAATTTGCAGCCCTCTAACCTCAGTAGTTTTTAAGATCTGGGGCGGACGGACAGACAAATAGCCATCTAAAAGTGACCTGCCAAATAAACCAAATGAGGGCTGATTAGAGGAGTTTAAGAATGTAGATCGATATATCCCGCATTTATTTCATTTTTGTTTCATTTGCAGAGTCATGGACAGACGCCCCCGTCCGCCGTTCAACAGCAGAGGATGGGTGGGGAACAGCGGAGTGGGCGTGGGTGGCCAGGGGCCATACAGAGCACCACGCCCTCGCCACCCGGAGGCACCTAGACACCGCCCACTTCACTCGAGCTCACCCAATCCACCTCGTCCATTTCATCAACACGATCATCGAATCACCACCCACTGGAGTCACGCCCATCACGCCCCTCGATTCGGAAGAGGAAAACCTGGTCTCGCCGCCAAGACCCACCTGGCTTTACGCCGTGCCAGCCTTCTCGGGTCACTCTTATCTACAGGTAAGTCTCTCTCTCTCTCTCTCCTCTCCTCTCTTCTCTCTCTCTCTCTATCTCTCCTTCGTTCTCTCTCTACTCTCCTCCCTCTACTCTCTCTCTCTCTCTCTCTCATAGGAGCTCTTATATTTATTGTATGTTTACATACATGAGGGTAGTAAGCATATTCTTAGGGTCTTGCTGAGAACCGGAAGGTTTTATCCTTATGGCAACAACCCCCCAAAAGGTAAAAAAGGAATATGATATATATATATATATATATATATATATATATATATACGTATGTATGTTATTATATATTATATATATATATATCATATACGTATATATATTATAATATTATATATATATATATATTAATTATATATATATATATATATATATATATTCTTATATTCTTCCATATACCTTTTTTCATTCATAGAGGGTGGCACTAGAATATGATAATACTCTGCTACCCAGCATGAATTTTGGGACGAGGTTGCCAGCCGCAACATGCCAAAGCCCTCAAAACTCAGTTATTTAACTACCAGGTACATAAATCACTGCTGAGTTCATGAGAGCCCTGAGGGAATTTAACAGAGATGGCCTGTCGAATTCCCGTTCGCTCGATTTTCCCTTTACAAAAGACATTTTTGTTCATTTTCTTCTGTCTTGAGCCCTTTGTACTTCAATTCCCTTCCAGTCTAGGTCCTCGTCTGTGACCTTCTACCACTATTGTCAAGGCTTTCGTAAAGGGTTTCATCCTGTTCCTTTCATACCTGCTAGATCGCTGGTGACTTGATTCTTGACCTTAAACTTAGGAAAAGGAGTTAGACAGTCGATGCATTTCTGTTTTGCAGTTATAAGCTCTGTCCATATGCCTCATTAGGATAGTGTTTTCCTTATCCGTAATCGACCCTGAATCTGTAAGTGCTATAACTACCAAATGCGTATATGCACATAAATCCATGAATATGTGAGCATGCGTTTTTTTATTATCTTCGTGTTCATCTATTTACAATAATTAGATATAGGTTTGTAATGTTTACTCTATTTCTAACATATTATAATTATTTCATAATTGTCTTTCTATGGAGTTTCGTGAATGTCTGATTTAATTCTGTTTTATTCCCAACGATCTTAAGTCTAGTATTCCGCAATAAAGTTATTCTTCAACGTCATAACATTCTGACACATTCTTAACCTGAAAACCTTTGTATCAAAAGCGTATGTCTTTTTACCAGTTTGCTGAATATGGTTTTTTAGGTTAGGCTACAGTGCAAGCAGTATAAGGCCACGATGAGGCCTGAAAGTCTTTGATTTTATTTCTTTTTAACTCTACCATATTTGAGTTCAGCCTAATTTAATATGTTCTCTTAGATGATACCACGTCAATTCCTTCAGAACTTTCAAGTCTACCCTTTCAGATTTTCTTTTTTTCTTTTAACTTTCTTGCTTTCATGATGATGCCTGTGTCTGCTTCTCCCAAACTATTTAGTGCTCCTATATTTGACTATAAATTTAACTTGATGTTCCTATTATTTATTCTTATTATTCTTTTTCGGGCCATTTAAAACATACAAATCTACCATTTCCATTTTCCAGATTTGATTTGACCCCAATTTATTTCTTGTGTTTAGATGATGCCTTGGTCAGTCACTTCAGTTTCAATTCTGCCGTTTACATTTTGCTAGTTTGATTTCACCCTATTTATTTATTATTTTCGGATGATGCCGTGATCGGTCCCTTCAGAACTTACTCTGCCGTTTTCATTTTTCCAGCGTTGATTTTTTTTATTACTATCATACGATTCCTTGATCTGTTAATTCGAAACAAACAAGTCTACCGTTTTCATTTTTCCTGGGTTGATTTTGATATAATATTTATATCTCATGTTTCAGATGATGCCCTGGTCGGTCCCTTCGAAAGTGCAGCTGGAAATAGAGTTCGCTGCTCATCAGCTGGACGGCGTTCTCTTGTACGTCCAGCAGAGCGTCGAGGGAGACGGCGATTTTCTCGCGCTCGTCCTTGACAAAGGGTTAGAGTTGGTTCTACTCCATTTTGTGAATGTACATAGTGTCTGTTTTGGAATATATTATATCTTAATGCTGTCTAATGTGCTGTTCATATATAATCTACACACACACACACACACACACACACACACACACACATATATATATGTATATATATATATATATATATATATATATATATATATATATATATATAAGATATATAGATATATATATATATATATATATATATATATATATATATCTATATATCTATATATCTATATATATATATATATATATATGCTATATTCTATATATCTATATAGATAGATATATATTAATATATATATATAATAATATATATATTATATATATATTATCTATATAGTATATATAGATTATTATATAATAATAATATCTATATATGTATATATATTATAATATATATAATCTATATATATAAATATATATATATATATATATATAGTGTGTGTGTGTGTGTGTATCATCTATACATATTTATTTAGATGTATGTATGTATACTTATATATATGCACACATTCATACATAAATGCATATACTAATATAAATGAATTTGTGTGTGTATTATACCGTCAAAAATAATTTATTTCATCTGGTAAAAGAAATCCAACATACAACGCGGTTTCTTTGCTATGTCCAGATTCTTGGAGCTACGTATCGATCTTGGCAATGGCCCTGTCATCATCCGATCAACCGCTCAAATTATACCGTTCATGAAGACTTTGGTCAGCATAAGAACTTACAACAGGTAACAAGACAGTATCAAAGTGTTTGATCACATAATCCTCTCTCATTCAAGAAGCAACAGGTGTTCTTCTTCCTTTGAGGATCAGGCTCATATCTCTTTCAATTATATCTTGTTTGGGCCTTTGGTCTCTATTCCCATTGGTATTTGTATTCATAAAGAGTTTTGTATTTCACATGCTCCGCTGGGAGATTCTTAATGCACATCAAAGAAAGTACCGTAATTAACCTGCTGCTTAAATACAGGCAAAAGTTTTTTGTTTACAGAATTAACGTAGAAAAAAAAACAAAGAAAAAGAGATCTTCTAACATTCCAGCCCCTCTGTCTAGCCCTTTTATATAAGACATAACCGGATCTCATTCAGAATGAATAGCAGAAGGCGACGTGATAGTGTTAGGTACTGTCTGTCACTGGTGCCTCTCTGGTAATTATATTACCTTTTAACCACTGGATATTACTAATTGTGATGTTCTGAGTAAATAGGGTTGTTGAAAAAAGTCATATTTTCATCTTTCAAAAATTGTGATATTTAAAACAAGAAGTAAAAGTCAGGTTACTTTACCATCAAACATGTCAGGCTGTGACATCATGACCCGTAAGTTGTTCATTGTAGCACGAGAATTTGGGAGCAAATATCAAAAAGAACTGAAGAATTTCAGAGGAATCATGACCACAGACAGAACTTAAAGTTTACTGATTCTAGATGAAGAATTGTCTCTCCACCTCTGCCTAATCTCTAGATACCGTATTTGTTTCAGGACATAAATGATATTTCTCTGTTGGTAAATAAACACATACAACGAATCGCTTTTCATCCGTTAATATTACTGCTATCATTATTGTCACCAGAGATGCATTGCTTCAAATTGGTGTGGGCGAGAGCTTCTCAGGGCGTTCTTCGGGCATGCACCGTGCCCTCGACATCCATGCCCCTCTGTACGTGGGTGGAGTACCCTCCTTTACGCCCAAAATCATGGAAAATGTCGGTGTCAGTAGGGGTTTCTCCGGGTGTGTTTACTCGCTGAAAGTGGGCCAAAGGGACCTCGACCTGGTAAGGATTTTATATTGTAGATTTATTCTGTTTCTTCTTATAGTAAAGTCCTTCACATAAAAGAGAAAAGAGGGAAAATAAAAAAATGAAAAGAGAAATTTCATATAAAATTACTCATTGTTGGGATTTTTAACTTGAACCGACGCAAAAACATGAGTGACATGAATGACAATTAACATTCTCTAAAACGTACGATAAATGGAACAAGTTTACACGCATCTCGCATTCTTTTTACCTGTAATACTAAAATCCCTATCATATCTTTGTGCATTGATGTTTTATCGATTTCTTAGTTGGAAGCATTTATCAAACGTCATAATGCGTATGCATTTCGAATGTATTGCAGTCTGAATCTTAACGGCTAGATTTGATTGCATTTTTGCAAGAATTAACATTGGCACAATCCTTCGACCCCAAGGAATTCAGTGGAGACCTTATTGGAGACTTCAATGCTGCTAAACATAAGCCGGCTCGCGCCTGATGTTACTGATCACTGTAGTCTGTTAGGTCTGGAATTCAGACAGACTTTTGATAAGAGAACCCACTCATATTACTTGTAATATGCTTGATATACTACTAACAAGATTGACCGTGACGGAAAACCCTTGAAAACTTCCCCATATTTTCTTATGCAGAAGATTACACATGTTCGTTAGGATATTCATTTCCGGGTGCCATAACGACTCTTTAGATGCAACGTGTCAGACTCTCGTTGCTGTAGAAGAAACTTCCAGTTCTTTTTTAAATAGAAGCATGCACCGGTGACTAACTTATGTGCTCGTTATACCTACAAGCAGATACGCACACATAAAAAATGCGTTTTATAGCAAAACCATAATTAAATATACAGTACATTCTTGAACAGAAAAACATTTCTTTTAGGAATTTCTGCATCCAGCTCCTCTGAAACTCATGTGTACTAAAGTACACAGTCTAGTCGTTATAGGGCCTAAAATATGATCATTTCCTATGTATGTGCTAGAACAAACCACATAATTCAGTCTTCTACGAGTTTAGAGTGTTAATTATTATTATTATTAATTATAACCAACAGGTTTGGGGAAGGTCTGGAAGCGTAAGCCACGGATATAACGTCACCGATTGCAGACCGTCACCCTGTGCTGGAAGACCTTGCAAGAACGGAGGCACTTGCCATGCATCTCAGCATGCTACGTCATATGTCTGCAGCTGTCCGAAAACGCATACAGGTAATAGACAATTCTATTCAGCGTTCATCATTCTAAACACGGAGCCACATCATCGTTTTTTTTTTTTTTTTTTTTTTGAAGAATAACAAAATAATAATAATTATGCAGCAGTTATTTACTCTCTCTCTTCTCTCTCTCTCTCTCTCTCTCTCTCTCTCTCTCTCTCTCTTATATACAAGCACAAACACACATATATACATATATATGTTATTCTTTGCAACTTATTAGTTTAATTAGACTTAATTTACGGGCAATAAAATCATGATAGTATGAAACTACTAAACCAGGGCCATAGTATTGTTATCATTATTATTGTTAGGAATTAGTTCATAATTATTTAGCAGAGTCATGATGAATCATTAACTTGCTAAGGTTGCTTCTCCAGAAAATAATGCCTACGTGGGAAAAAGGTGAACAACATAAAGCAGAATATCAAAGAAATAATCATTGACTAAAAATAATTAATAAACAGATACATAGGCAATAGTAACATAAATCACACAAAAACTTTAGTAATATGTGAATCTCGGTCTTCTTTAATTGTGAACTTTTCGTTTCATGTCACTGTTTTTGATCTGGTAACGTCCATCAGTCTTTTGATATGTTTGGCTTCATTTCTGCAGGCGTAAGATGTGAAATTTCCGTAAATGAAGGTTGCAAGAAGTTGAAGTGCCCCCCTAGAACGACCTGCCAGACGCTCTTGGCTTCCAGCACACTGCACTGCGTTCCAGGTAGGAATTATCGGGCTTCCAGTAGTTAGTTTTGGAAGAGTTGGATATGCGAGTTTGTGTGAATGCTTAAATGCACGACGATGACAGAAGAAAGTCAGTAGCTGTACCACGTTTGTTCTACTGATACCCAAAAGAGTTACTGAGAATGTCCTGTATCGTACAAATCACCCATTCACAAGGTTCCGTGTTCAAACTCACGGGATCGCGTTATGAGTAGCATAGTTTTGAAACTGTTAAGCTCAGCAATAGCATTAGAGCAGCATTGAGCATAGTAAAGATAAATGAATCATTACATCTATCTAAACACAAATTCCTTTAGTTCATATTCAAAACAAGGAATACGTAACAACCAATTTAATGCGTTACAGAATACCTAGCATTTTTCTTTTTATTTCCTTTTCTTAGGTTCTCAAGCCTTGGCACCATCAATCATGATCCTATTGCCGTTAACAAACGTTCATGGTCAGGTTGAGTTCGTACTATAGTCTTTATATTTTCTCACTTCGTACTAATTTATCATTAAATATAGAGGCAAAGCTGTATATAGCATTTTTCGACTTACTTCTGACATACTTGTGGTTATTATTCACTTCTTTTCGTTTTGAAGCAGCTGGTGTTCTGCAAGAGAACCTATTACTCTATTTGTATGGAGTGTATTGGGATACAAGAATAATTTTTTTTAAGTTTTATGTTGTGGCGCTGAAGTCTGTAAGTTAGTGAGGATCTATTAAAAGTGAGTTATCGAGATGTAATGAAGTCTCAGTAAGCCACTGAAGAGTAACGCTTCACTCCTGACCTTCTGCACAGACAGTCCTCTGGACACCTACGAGCTGGAAGAATCCTGGCCAATCGCAGACCTGACTGGTGATGGATACCTGTCTCTGCCGCGGTCTGAAGGTGTGTCCGAGGGCTTGACGTTAGAGCTGTGGTTTTTGGCAAGAGCACCTCATGGTATGCTCTTATATGGTGGGCAGGGACCCACCCACAAGGGGGACTTCATCAGCCTAAATTTAGCAGCGGGATTTGTACAGTTTCGCTTTGATGTTGGACCCGGAGTAGTTAACTTGACGTAAGAATTTTAAGTTATATCTTCACAGAATGGCTTGCAAATTTAGTTTCGCTTTTTGATGATAATTAAAACTGGACAGTCTGCCCTCATAATATTTTTGTGTTAATGATTAAAGTATAAAGTGACAGCAGCTCATCTTTATGAGTATTTATACATGATGGAATAAACTGTTAGTCTTCATTAAAAGGGCGGAGGAATGATTGTTGCAAGATTATTGATTTTAATCGAAAACAATCGTAGAAAATAGCTACTAGTACTATTACTACTACTGTTGCTACTCTTACCGACTCTCAGGTCCCACCATGACCTGCTGTCGCTTGCACTAGACTGGTAAGGTTAGACGCAAGCTCTAGTATTTTACAAGGCAGGGGAGTCTAACCCTTCTCTTTCATCCGTGTTTGAGGCCGGCACGAGTGCATAAACTCTCCAAAGAGATGTAATAGTAGTACAAACCTGCCTAGCGACTTAGTCGAGTTTTCTTTCACTAATGGCTTTCTTCGCTACCTTGATTTTCGTAGATCCAAAAGAGAAATAAGAGAGGGTGAGTGGCATCGCGTCGTAGCTACCTGGGAAGGAGGCCGGGCTTCTCTTCAGCTGGACAAGGATGCCCCTGTTACCTGTGAGGCTCCGGGACCACCAAACACCCTCACTCTGAATACTCCCGTGTACCTCGGGGGTTTCAAGTAAGTTTACTACTTTTGACCTTATTTTTATCTTTATTAGGCAAACTTTGTGTAACGCTTTTGGTATCTTCTGTGTAGCTCAGGATTTCGATTTTTTCCCATTTTTCGTTGAATAAGTTTTTAATGTCTGTTGTCCCAAATATTATTATTATTATTATTTTTATCATTGGAGAAACGAATCCACAAGTATGTATAGGAACAAATATATTTAAAAGTGAAGCCAAACAGAGATCTTCCGAGAATCTGTACGATTTCCGTTTTCTCTCAGATGGAAAAGGGATTTCGTACAGACTCGAAAGTTCTCTGTTTAGCTTTATTCTTAAATATATTTGTACCCATAATTACTACTATTATTATTATTATTATTATTATTATTATTATTATTATTAGAAGTCTAAAAGATCATTGACTAGTAAGGCATGTTTTCAGTTAACTGCCTTTGCTCAAAATTTAAGACATTATATAATACTATATATATATATATATATATATATATATATATATATATATATATGTCTATATATAGATATATATATATATATATATGAATAATTATCACATTGAACCTTGATTCATTTATATATCATTCGAGCTACAAATGCCCTTTAATATCTAAATTCGCTCTACCTCGGAAATGATATATTTTCATATATGTACCGAAGGGGAATTTTTTAGTTGATAATAATTTCGTCCCCACATGGGATCGAACCACCGTCCAAGTGGACAGGAACGAAATCAGGACAAACAGTGACGCTATCAATTCAGCCAACAGAGACGTTATAAGTTTATATCGATTCTGACTTTACAAATCACCCTCGAACTCTGTGTTTTCGTAATTAGAATCGATATGAAACCCCGTCTACCATGTTAGCCAATTCGAGCGTTTGACCCACGTAGCCTTTGTTATGAATAATTATCACATCGAACCGTGATTCATTTATATATCATTCGAGCTACAAATGTCCTTTAATATCTAAATTCGCTCTACCTCGGAATTGATATATTTTCATATATGTACCGAAGGGGAATTTTTTAGTTGATAATAATTTCGTTCCCACATGGGATCGAACCACCGTCCAAGTGGACGGGAACGAAATCAGGACAGACAGTGACACTATCAATTCAGCCAACAGAGACGCTATAAGTTTATATCGATTCTGACTTTACAAACCACCCTCGAACTCGGTGTTTTCGTAATTAGAATCGATATAAACTTATAGCGTCTCTGTTGGCTAAATTGATAGCGTCACTGTCCTGATTTCGTTCCCGTCCACTTGGACGGTGGTTCGTTCCCATGTGGGAACGAAATTATTATCAACTAAAAAATTCCCCTTCGTTACATATATGAAAATATATCAATTCCGAGGTAGAGCGAATTTAGATATTAAAGGACATTTGTAGCTCGAATGATATATAAATGAATCACGGTTCGATGTGATAATTATTCATAACAAAGGCTACGTGGGTCAAACGCTCGAATTGGCTAACATGGTAGACGGGGTTTCATATTGATTCTAATTACGAAAACACAGAGTTCGAGGGTGATTTGTAAAGTCCGATTCTATATAAACTTATAGCGTCTCTGTTGGCTGAATTGATAGTGTCACTGTCTGTCCTGATTTCGTTCTCGTCCACTTGGACGGTGGTTCGATCCCATGTGGGGACGAAATTATTATCAACTAAAAAATTCCCCTTCGGTACATATATGAAAATATATCAATTCCGAGGTAGAGCGAATTTAGATATTAAAGAACATTTGTAGCTCGAATGATATATATATATATATATATATATATATATATATATATATATATTAGTATATATAATGTAAGTGTGTGTGTGTGTGGGGGGCTGGGGTGGGGAGGCGGTGTTGCCACAATTTATAAATTAACTTACAACAACAAATGAAGTTTAGCAAGGGAGTCTCAAAGATTTCCCTGTATCCATCACACTCCACAAGAACTTCAAGAACTCTTTTACGTCTTCATGGGTCTTCATTATTGTTATAGCGGAGTATGATATTTTCCCCTAAGGAAAATATCAGATTCCAGGGTCTGTTAAAATTATACACTATGGGGCTCTTTTGTTTTGATAACTAAAATTGAGGGTGGCTTCCAGTTTTGGCTCTTAAACATACATAATGTGAAATGTTTCTAAATGTTTATTTGACGTACCAGTAAACTTTTATATTTATGGCAAACATATTTTGGATTTTGTTTCTCAGATCTATATAACAATGAAGAATATGTAATCATTTGAACGTAAAAACGAAACATTGAACTTTGCATGAATGATATTAATCACATAAAAGCGATTGTAAATTTCAAAGAGTAGATTCAGTTACTCTGTTGCTTGGGAGACTGTCCCAGAGTTCTAACGAAGCGCTGAAATTCAAACCAGATTACTAAAGACATTTTCTCCCCATTTCCAGGCTCTGGTATATGGTTAACCGAGACTCGGGCATCTTAGTCGGGCTTGACGGCGCTTTGCAGCGCCTTCTAGTCAACGGCGTCGTTTACGACCGCCTGCTGGAAGCGGCAACTGAACAGAGGGGCGTCTCCAGATACCACGGTCCGCCATGTCTTCCGAACCCCTGCTTCAACGCGGCCATCTGTGTGCCTCTGCTGAACGATTTCTTCTGCAAATGTTCCTTCATGTTTGTCGGTCGCTTGTGCGATCAAGGTAAGCTTTTCTCGTAAGGATGTTTTAATGCTCTTTTGACTTGTAATTTTGGTATTGATTCCAAAAGTTTTAGTGGAGGCATGGAGCAGTTTTACTTTCAACTTGAAGGCTCTCTACTCATTAAGGTCATATCTGGTAATGATGATGTATAGTATGTAAATGTTATACACTGAACTGTAGAATAACATCTAGTATAATATCAATAATGAAATTTGTTTTTTATGCATTTTTAACCATATATCGACTTAAAATAGAGTTTGGCCTTTCTTTTTATCTTTAATTAACATATAGATGAGAAGATAATTAATTCCGGAATAAAACAAAAAGACAAAGTGGAAGCATTTAGTAAAAAAAAGAAAAGTCGATATTTTCTTAATTATAAGTTGATGTGACAGGTATCTGTTTCCTTATCTAGCCTGGAAATAGAAAAAGAAAGAAAAAATGTGTGGGGTTAAGAAACGGGAAAAGAATGAAAAAAAGCGAGTGAGGTCTTAACCTGAAAAGCACCGAAAGACCTCCTTTCGAAAAGATCATGATCATTTTGCGACTCAGATGTTTATGGTTGATAATCTTCACGTCCGTAAAGTCAGATATACTGAAAAGGTGAAAAAATATTAAAGCTGTTCTCATTACTAATACTTTATAGAAGGAAAATAAATGTACCTTTGTTTTATGTTTTGTACCGTGATTATCTCTGATGTTTAAAGCTTGTTGCCTTGTACAAATTTATATTCGATAATTACCTTTAAAATTTTAAGACCCCTTCCTGTATCCATTGTTTTCCTTTACTTTTCGGGGCTTGGAACAGATATAGAGCGCCGTGCCATTGGCCTTGATATTATGAAATACTGTATAATAACATAAATGGTTTGGAAAAATGTCAGTATTTCAGTACATTTTAACCTTCTTATCCGTCTTCTCTTAATCGCCAAATTTGAGTAATTGAATATTTGATATTTAATTAGGAACAGATATCACTGATATGCAAAAGGGATCACTCGAGAATAATGTTACGTGAAATGTCATCCTTCATACGCGTGATCAAGGTCCTTTACACACACTGAAGGACCTTGTGCGTGATGTATTCGTCACAATTAGATTGTAGTGGCATAAAATTTTGGGTATATATTTAGATCGTGTCAAGGCAAATATTTTTCTATAATTAGACTTCGTTTACAATTTGAAATGTTTTCCGATTAGGAATTTAGCTGAAATAGTGGATTTTCACACATTTTCAATGAAAACGGACAACAGATACGACGTTTACACAACATGAATATTCTTTAGGACGACAAAATCGTATTATTTAGATTTTGAAGCCTGTGAAGAGTAGTCATCGAAAAGCATTTCTAATTGTAAACGAAGGTCTAATTAATGAGAAATGTCAGCTTATATACGATCAAAATTAATACTTACAATTTTATGACACTACAATCTAATTATGGAAAATCATTTACTAAAGTCTGACTGAAATCGCAAAATTGTCCTCAATTAACAGAAAATATGAAGTGTTGCGTCGTCCCCCGAGCGATTATGTAAAAATGTTTAATTACTGAATTTAATCGTGCTTCCATGGCAAAAAGAGATGAGGTAATGATTACTTAAATCACCTAAAAAAATCCTCCAGGTAGAACACTTGTGTAAAGGAGGTACATTAAATATGATTATAGAATTGATTAATATGAGCCCTTTTTTATGGTTACAGAGCCAGTCATTTTAACGCCCCCATTTTAACACCTAGTATCTCTAGACTCAGCATTTTCCAGGTCATGTTCCCTTAGAATCTACTAAAGAAGCATCAATTTTTACTGCCGTATCTACTACCCTCTGTTTCCTCTTGGCAGCCTTAATGAATATCGATTTGGATCAACCAATACACTTTGATGGCTCAACGTCTGTGTTGTACCCTGGACAGTTTCTTTTAAGGTTAGTACAGAAAATATTTAATAATGATAGTTCCATCTTTTGGACAGTGTAGGGGGGTAGTGCCGTCAGTGTGCCTCAAGCGGTGCACTGTAGACATTACTTAAAGGCTCTTTTGCAGCGTCCCTGTGGCCCCTAGCTGCAACCCCTTTCATTCCTTGTACGGTACTGCCATTCATATCCTCTTTCTTCCTTCTTTTATCCATCCTCTCCTAACAATTGTTTCATGGTGCAACTACGAGGTTTTCCTGTTATTACATCTTTCCAACCTTTCTACTCTCAATTCCCTTTTCAGCGCTGAATGACCTCATAGGTCCCAGCACTTGGCCTTTAGCCTAAATTTCTCTCTCTCTCTCTCTCTCTCTCTCTCTCTCTCTCTCTCTCCTCATCATAAAAGTAGTCACCGTCCTCGCATGAAAGAAATGGATGTCTCCTAAATCTAAGATCTTTTTTATAATGATAAGAAGAAATAAGTAAATGGATTAAAGCAGGCGAGGAAATTAGACCGTCTTGCGATGGCAGTTGACTACGACTATTCATATAGGTTTAGAATATATTTATACTTTTCCACTTTTGAACAAAATCAGGATAATTATTGAAGATATTAACTGACCTTTGTAGAAGATATATCACATCAGTGGCTAAATAATTATTATTATTGAATACTTGATGAACGTTTTAAGGAAGTTATTTCATGGTAGTGATCTGATCATTAGGATTATTGAGGATATATTAGTGAACTTCTTAAAGAAAATGTTCACGTTCTATGACCTGATCCTTGTAATTATTGAGGACATAAATGAACCTTTTAAAGAAGGCATTTTTCTTAGATAAACTGTTGGCCATGATTTTAAAAGCATTAGTGAATTTTTTTTAGGAACATATTTAACTTCAGTGACTTGATCAGTATAATTATTGACGACATAAAATTGGTCTTTTAAAAAAAATATTATTTTGGTGACCTGTTTTTTGTATCAACGAAGACATCAGTAAACCTTTTAAAACCCCTATTTTAACGCCAATGACATAATCCTTCCAGTTTCAACAAGAGCGAAATGTTCGTTCCATGGAGTCATCCAGATTACGACTACCTCAACTACGACGAAGTGGAACACCAGTTGTTAGACCAAGTAGCGGATGAGAACGATTTGGATTTTAAAAAAGAGAGGTATGTATGTGCGCACATGTTGTTTTAGTTTGCCTGTCTTAAGGAACCACTCATTTGTCGTCATAGTTTGCCTCTCTTAGGGAGCCATTCATTTATCGTCTTAGTTTACCTCTCTTGGGTAGGGAAAAACACCGGGCCATCATTTGTGTCGTCTAGTTTCCCTCTCTTAGGGAACCACTCATTTGTCGTCTTAGTTTCCCTCTCTTAGGGAACCACTCATTTGTCGTCTTAGTTTCCCTCTCTTAGGGAACCACTCATTTGTCGTCCTAGTTTCCCTCTCTTAGGGAACCACTCATTTGTCATCTTAGTTTCCATCTATTAAGGGAACCCACTCATTTGTCGCACCGAGTTTCCCATCTTTAGGGAACCAAACAATTTGTTCTTCCTTAGTTCACCTATATTAGGGAAAAACCCTCATTGTGTTGTTATTAGGTTCCACCCCTCTCTTAGGGAAACCTCATTTTGTCTTCTAAGTTTCCCTCTTAGGGAACCACTCATTTGTCGCTTAGTTTCCCTCTCTTAGGGAACCATCATTTGTCGTCTTAGTTTCCTCTCCTTAGGGAACCACTCATCGTCCTTAGTTTTCCTCTCTAGGGAACCACTCATTTATCGTCCTAGTTTCCCTCTCTTAGGGAACCACTCATTTGTCGTCTTAGTTTCCCTCTCTTAGGGAACCACTCATTTGTCGTCCTAGTTTCCCTCTCTTAGGGAACCACTCATTTGTCGTCTTAGTTTCCCTCTCTTAGGGAACCACTCCATTTTCCCTCTCCTTTTAGGAACCATCATTTGTCTTCCTTAGTTTTACCCTCTCTTAGGAAAACCAACTCATTTGTTGTCTTTTTATTTTCCCTCTTCTTAGGGAACCCACTCCCATTTGGTCCGTTCCTTAGTTTTTCCTCTCTTAGGGAACCACTCATTTGTCGTCCTAGTTTCCCTCTCTTAGGGAACAACTCATTTGTCGTCTTAGTTTCCCTCTCTTAGGGAACCACTCATTTGTCGTCCTAGTTTCCCTCTCTTGGGGAACCACTCATTTGTCGTCTTAGTTTGCCTCTCTTGGTGAACCACTCATTTGTCGTCCTAGTTTGCCTTTCTTGGGGAACCCCTCATTTGTCGTCTTAGTTTGCTAAGGGAACCACTCATTTGTCGTCCTAGTTTGCCTCTCTTAGGGAACCACTCATTTGTCGTCATAGTTTGCCTCTCTAATGGAACCACTCATTTGTCGTCATAGTTTGCCTCTCTTGGGGAACCACTCATTTGTCGTCCTAATTTGCCTCTCTTGGGGAACCACTCATTTATTGTCTTAGTTTGCCTCTCTTGGGGAACTACTCATTTGTCGTCTTAGTTTGCCTCTCTTCGGGAACCACTCATTTGTTGTCTTAGTTTGCCTCTCTTAGGGAACCACTCATTTGTCGTCTTAGTTTGCCTCTCTTAGGGAACCACTCATTTGTCGTCATAGTCTGCCTCTCTTGAGGAACCACTCATTTGTCGTCATAGTTTGCCTCTCTAAGGGAACCACTCATTTGTCGTCATAGTTTGCCTCTCTAAGGGAACCACTCATTTATCGTCATAGTTTGCCTCTCTAAGGGAACTACCCATTTGTCGACTTAGTTTGCCTCTCTAAGGGAACCACTCATTTGTTGTCTTAGTTTGCCTCTCTAAGGGAACCACTCATTTGTTGTCCTAGTTTGCCTCTCTAAAGGAACCACTCATTTGTCATCCTAGTTTCCCTCTCTTAGGGAACCACTCATTTGTCGGCATAGTTTCCCTCTCTAAGGGAACCACTCATTTGTCCTCCTAGTTCGCCTCTCTTAGGGAACCACTCATTTGTCATCTTAATTTGCCTCTCTAAGGGAACCACTCATTTGTCGATCTAGTTTGCCTCGCTTAGGGAACCACTCATTTGTCGTCCTAGTTTGCCTCTCTTAGGGAACCACTCATTTATCATCTTAATTTGCCTCTCTTAGGGAACCACCCATTTGTCGTCTTAGTTTGCCTCTCTTAGGGAACCACTCATTTGTCGTCTTAGTTTGCCTCTCTTGGGGAACCACTCATTTGTCGTCTTAGTTTGCCTCTCTAAGAAACCACTCATTGCGTCCTAGTTTTGCCCTCTCTTAGGGAAACTCTTTGTTGTCTTATTTGCCTCTCTAAGGGAACCACGCATTTATCGTCCTTAGTTTGCCTCTTTAGGGAACCACTCATTTGTCGTTTTTGCCTTCTCTTGGAACCACTCATTTGTCGTCTTAGTTTGCTCTCTAAGGGGAACCCCTTCATTTGTCGTTTATTTGCCCTCTTAGGGAACATATTTGTTTGTCTTAGTATGCCTCTGTTAGGGAACATCCATTTGTCATTTGTTCGTTTAGCTTGCCTCTCTTGGGGAACCACTCATTTGCCGTCTTACTTTACCTCTCTAAGGGAACCACTCATTTGTCGTCTTAATTTTCCTCTCTTAGAGAACCACTCATTTGTCGTCTTAGTTTGTCTCTCTTAGGGAACCACTCATTTGTCTTCTTAGTTTGCCTTTCTTGGGGAACCACTCATTTGTCGTCTTAGTTTGCCTCACTTAGGGAACCACTCATTTGTCGTCTTAGTTTGCCTTCTTGGATGGCAACCAACTCCATTTTTCGTCCATAGTTTGCCTCACTAAGGGAACCAACTCATTTATCGTCGTTTAGTTTGGCCTCTCTTAGGGAACCACTCATTTTTCCATAATCGTTTGCCATACTTCTAATAGGAAACCAACTCATTTGTTCTTCATAGTTTGGCCTCTCTAAGCGGGAAAACCACTCATTTGTCATCTTAGAAACTCTCCTAGGGAACCACTCATTTGTTGTCTTAGTTTGCCTCTCTAAGGAAACCACTCATTTGTCATCCTAGTTTGCCTCTCTATGGGAACCACTCATTTGTCGTCATAGTTTGCCTCTCTAAGACCACTCATTTGTCGTCATAGTTTGCCTCTCTAATGGAACCACTCAAGTTTGTTTTTGTCTTAGTTCCTTTGCCTCTCTTACAGGGAACCACATCATTTGTCATCTTAGTTTGCCCTCTTTAAGGGAAACCACTCATTTGTTTGCAATTAGTTTTACCTATCTTAGGGAACCACTCAATTTGTTCTATCATAGTTTGCTGCCTCCTCTAGGGAAACCACTCATTTGACGTCCATAGTTGGGACCCTCTATTAGAGAAACCAACTCATTTGATTGTCATAGTTTGGCCTTCTCTCAAGGGAACCAACTCATTTGTTGTCTTAGTTTGGCCTCTCTAATGGGAACCACTCATTTGGTCAGCCATAGTTTGCCTCTCTAAAGGGAAACCACTCATTTGGTCCGCCCCTAGTTCGCCTCTCTTAGTTGGGGAACCACTCATTTGTGCATCTTCAATTTGCCTCTCTAAGGGAACCACTCATTTGTCCCCGTTCCTAGTTTGCCTCCTCTTTAGGGAACCAACTCATTTGTCACATCCTCCTAGTTTGCCTCTCTAATGGAACCCACTCTATTGTCATTACTTCGTTTGCCTCAACTTAGGGAACCCACCCAATTTGTCAGTCTTAGTTTGCCTCTCTAAGGGAAACCACTCATTTTGTCGTCTTGAGTTTGCCCTCCTATTAGGGAGCCACTCATTTTGTCATCTTTAGTTTGCCTCTCTAAGGGAACCAACTCATTTGGTTCCCGTTCTTCGTTTTCCTCTCTAAGTAACCACTCATTTGTCTTCATAGTTGCCTCTCTAATGGAACACTCATTGTCATCTTGTTTGCCTCTCTAAGGGAAAACCACTCATTTGTCGGTCATTTTGCCTCTCTAAGGGAAACCACTCATTTGTCGTCATAAGTTTCCCTCTCTTAGGCACACTCATTGGTTGTCATAGTTTGCTCTATTAGGAACCACTCATTTGTCATCTTAGTTACCTCTCTAAGGAACACTCATTTGTCGTCATCAGTTTGCCTCTCGTAGGGAACCACTCATTTGTGTCATAGTTTGCCTCCTTAGGGAACCACTCATTTGTTGTCATAGTATATGCTCCTAAAAGGGGGAACCACTCATTTGTCGTTCTAGTTTGCCTCTCTTAGGGAACACTCATTTGTCGTTCATAGTATGCATCTCAGGGAACACTCATTTGTCGTGTTAGTTTGCCTCTCTTAGGGAACCATTTATTGTCGTCATAGTTGCCTCTCTTAGGGAAACCACTCTTTCGTCGTCATAGTTCGCCTCTCAAAGGGAACCACGCATTGTGTCCTAGTTTGCCTCTCTGAGGGAACCACTCTATTTCATCTTAATTTTGCCCCTCTAAGGGAACCACTCATTTGTCGTACTAGTTTGCCTCTCTTAGAGGAAACACTCATTGTCGTCTTAGTTGCCTCTCATTGGGGAACCAACTCATTGTCGTCTTAGTTGCCTCTCTGAGGAACCACTCATTTGTCGTTCTTAGTTTGCCTCTTCTAATGGAAACCACTTATTGTTCATCTTCGTTTGCCTCACTTAGGAACCAAACATTTGTCGTCTTAGTTTCCCCTCTTAGGGAACCAATCATTCGTCATCTTTAGTTTGCCTCACTTAGGGAACCACCCATTGTCGTCTTTAATTGCCTCTCTTAGGGGAACCACTCATTTTTTGTCATTTAGTTTAACCTCTCTTGAGGAACCCTCAATTTTTCCATTAGTTTGCCCTCTCAATGGAACACTTCCCTTTGGGTCATCTTAAGTTTGCCATAACTTAGGGAACCACCCATTTGTCGTCTTAGTTTGCCTCTCTTTAGGGAACCACCTATTTGTGTCCATAGTTTACCTCTTCTTAAGGAACACTCATTTTCCGTCTTAGTTTGCCTCTTAATGGAAACCACTCATTTGTATCTTCCACCCTATGTGCCTCTCTTTAAGGGAACCACTCAGTTCCGTCGATATGTTGCCTCGCTTAGGGAACCACTCATTTGTTCGTCTAGCTTTGCTCCTCTTAGGGAAACACTCATTATCATCTTTAATTTGCCTCTCTTAGGGAACCAACCCTTTGTCGGTCTTAAAAGTTTGCCTCTTAGGAACCAATCATTTGTCGTCTTAGTTTGCCCTCTCTTTGGGGAACCACTCATTGTCGTCTTAAGTTGCCTCTCTAGGAAACCACTCATTCGTAGTCTAGTTGCCTCTCTTAGGGAACAACGTTTCATTGTTGTCTTTAGTTTGCCTCACTTAAAGGGAAACCACCCATTTATCGTTCTTAGTTTGACTATCCAATCCTTAAGGGAACAACTATTGTCGTCCCCTTAGTTGCCTCTCTTGGGGAACCATAATTTGTTAGTCCATTAGTTGCCTATTAAGGGAACCACTCATTTGTTTCGTCGTTTTAGTTTGCCTCTCTAATGGGAACCACTCATTTGTCGTCTTAGTTTGCCTCTTTAGGGAACACACTCATTTGTCATCATAGTTTGCCTCTTTAAGGGAACCACTCATTTGTCGTCTTAGTTTGCCTCTCTAAGGGAAACACTCATTTGTCATGTTAGTTTGCCTCTCTTAAGGGAACCACCTAATTTGTCCGGTCAACTAAGTTTTGCCTCTCTAAGGGAAAACCACTCATTTTGTAATTCTTAGTTTGCCTCTCTAAAGGTAACCACTCAATTTTGTTGTTAATAGTTTGCGTCTCCTAAGGGAACCATCTCATTTGTCGTCCATAGTTTGCCTCTCTTAGGGAACCACATTCATTGGTCGTCTATAGTTTTGCCTCTCTTAGGGAACGCCACTCATTTGTTTTCATCTTAGTTTTGCCTCTCTAAGGGAAACGCCACTTTCATTTGTCATCATAGTTTGCCTCCCCTCTTATTGGAACCCACTCATTTGTTGTCCCTAGTTTGCCTTCTCTTAGGGAACGCCACTCATTTAGTCTTCGTCAATAGTATGGCCTCTTAAGGGAACCACTCAGTTCGTCCGTCCTAGTTTGGCCTCTCTTAAGGGAACCACATCATTTTGTCGTCAGAGTATTGCCTCTCTAAGGGGAAACCACTCATTTGTCATCCTTAGTTTGCCTCCCTCTTAGGGAACCGACCTCATTTTGTCGTCAATAGTTTGGCCTCTCTTAGGGAACCAACTCATTGGTCGTCCATAAAGTTTGGTCCTCCTCTTAGGGAACTCAACCACCATTTGTTCGGACTAGTTTGGCCCTCTCTAATGGGGAACCACTTATTTGGTCGGTCATAGTTTTGCGTCTCTAAGGCGGAGCCTCCTCATTTTGTCATCCATAGTTTGCCCTCTCTTATGGAACCAACGCCATTTGTTTTCGTCAAGAGTTTGACCTCTCTTAGGGAAATCCACTCATTTGTAGTCATAGTTTTTGCCTCTCTAAGGGAACCACTCATTTGTCGTCCATAGTTTGGCCTCCTCTTTATGGGAAACCATGCATTTTGTCCGTCCTAGTAATTTGCCTCTCTATGGGAACCACTTCATGTTCGTCCGTCTTAGTTTTGCCTCTCTAAGGGAACCACTCATTTGTCGTCCTAGTTTGCCTCTCTAAGGGAACCACTCATTTGTCCTCTTAGTTTGCCTCTTTTGGGGAACCACTTATTTGTCTTCTTAATTATCCTCTCTTAGGGAACCACTCATTTGTCGTCTTAGTTTGCATCTCTAAAGGAACCACTCATTTGTTGTCATAATTTGCCTCTCTATAGGAACCACTCATTTGCCTACCCCTCTAAGGGAACCACTCATTTGTCGTCATAGTTCGCCTCTCTAAGGGAACCACTCATTTGTCGTCTTAGTTTGCCTATCTTAGGGAACCACTCATTTGTCGTCTTGGTTTGCCTCTCTAAGGGAACCACTCATTTGTCGTCTTAGTTTGCGTCTCTAAAGGAACCACTCATTTGTCGTCATAGTTTGCCTCTCTAAGGCAACCATTCATTGGTCGTCATAGTTTGCCTCTCTAAGGGAACCACTCATTTGTCGTCTTAGTTTGCCTCTCTAAGGGAACCACTCATTTGTCGTCTTAGTTTGCCTCTCTAAGGGAACCACTCATTTGTTGTCCTAGTTTGCCTCTCTAAGGGAACCATCTATTTAGTCATAGTTTGCCTCTTTAAGGGAACCACTCATTTGTCGTCATTTTTTGCCTCTGTAAGGGAACCACTCATTTGTCATCTTAGTTTGCCTCTGTAAGGGAACCACTTATTGTTCTTCTTAGTTTGCCTCTCTAAAGGAACCACTTATTTGTCGTCATAGTTTGCCTCTCTAAGGGAACCACTCATTTGTCATCATAGTTTGCCTCTCTAAGAAAACCACTTATTTGTCGTCATAGTTTGCCTCTCTAAGGGAACCACTCATTTGTTGTCATAGTTTGCCTCTCTAAGGGAACCACTCATTTGTCGTCTTAGTTTGCCTCTCTAAGGGAACCACTCATTTGTCGTCTTAGTTTGCCTCTCTTAGGGAACCACTCATTTGTCGTCTTAGTTTGCCTCTCTAAGGGAACCACTCATTTGTCTTCTTAGTTTGCCTATCTTGGGGAACCACTCATTTGTCGTCTTAGTTTGCCTCTCTTAGGGAACCACTCATTTGTCCTTATTTGTCGTCATAGTTTTCCTCTTTTATGGAACCACTCATTTGTCATCATTGTTTGCCTCTCTAAGAGAACCACTTATTTGTCGTCATAGTTTGCCTCTCTAAGGGAACCACTCATTTGTTGTCATAGTTTGCCTCTCTAAGGGAACCACTCATTTGTCGTCTTAGTTTGCCTCTCTAAGGGAACCCTCATTTGTTTTATCCGTTCTTAGTTTTTGCCTCTCTTAGGGAACCACTCATTTGTCGTCTTAGTTTGCCTCTCTTAGGGAACCACTCATTTGTCGTCCTAGTTTGCCTCTCATAGGGAACCACTCATTTGTCCTTATTTGTCATCATAGTTTGCCTCTTTTAGGGAACCACTCATTTGTCATCATAGTTTGCCTCTCTTAGGGAACCACTCATTTGTCCTTATTTGTCATCATAGTTTGCCTCTTTTAGGGAACCACTCATTTGTCATCATAGTTTGCCTCTCTTAGGGAACCACTCATTTGTCCTTATTTGTCATCATAGTTTGCCTCTTTAGGGAACACTCATGCATCATAGTTTGCCTCTCTTAGGGAACCACTCATTTGTCCTTATTTGTCATCATAGTTTGCCTCTTTTAGGGAACCACTCATTTGTCATCATAGTTTGCCTCTCTTAGGGAACCACTTATTTGTCCTTATTTGTCGTTATAGTTTGCCTCTTTTAGGGAACCACTCATTTGTCATCATAGTTTGCCTCTCTTAGGGAACCACTCATTTGTCCTTATTTGTCATCATAGTTTGCCTCTTTTAGGGAACCACTCATTTGTTGTCATATTTTGCCTCTCTTAGGGAACCACTCATTTGTCATCATAGCTTGCCTCTCTTAGGGAATCACTCATTTGTCCTTATTTGTCGTCATAGTTTGCCTCTCTTAGGGAACCACTCATTTGTCATCATATTTTGCCTCTCTTAGGGAACCACTCATTTGACCTTATTTGTCGTCATAGTTTGCCTCTCTTAGGGAACCACTCATTTGTCGTCATAGTTTGCCTCTCTTAGGGAACCACTCATTTGTCCTTATTTGTCGTCATAGTTTGCCTCTCTTAGGGAACCACACATTTGTCATCATAGTTTGCCTCTTTTAGGGAACCACTCATTTGTCATCATAGTTTGCCCCTCTTAGGGAACCACTCATTTGTCCTTATTTGTCGTCATAGTTTGCCTCTCTTAGGGAACCACTTATTTGTCGTCATAGTTTGCCTCTCTTAGGGAACCACTCTTTTGTACTTATTTGTCGCCATCATTTGCCTCTCTTGGGGAACCACTAATTTGTACTTATTTGTCACCATTGTTTGCCTCTCTTAGGGAACCACTCATTTGTCGTCTTAGTTTGCCTCTCTAAGGGAACCACTCATTTGTCTTCTTAGTTTGCCTCTCTATGCGAACCACTCATTTATCATCATATTTTGCCTCCCTAAGGGATCCACTCATTTGTCATCATAGTTTGCCTCTCTAAGGGAACCACTCATTTGACGTCATAGTTTGCCTCTCTTACGGAACCATTCATTTGTCATCTTATGTTGCCTCTCTTAGGGAACTATTCATTTGTCATCATAGTTTGCCTCTCTTAGGGAACCACTTCATTTGTCGTCATAGTTTGCCTCTCTAAGGGAAACCATTTGTCTTTGTTCTCATAAATTTTGCCCTCTCTTAGGGAACTAGTCATTTGTCCTTATTTGTCGTCCTAGTTTGCCCCTCATAGGGAACCATTCATTTGTCGTCATAGTTTCCCTCTCTTAGGGGAACCTTCCATTTGTCCATCCAATCAAATTTGATTTCTCTTTTTTAAGGGAACTTATCTTTGTCGTCAGAGTTTGCCTCTCTTAGGGAACTACTCATTTGTCCTTATTTGTCGTCCAAGTGTTCCTCTCTTAGGGAACCATTCATTTGTCGTCATAGTTTGCCTCTCTTAGGGAACCATTCATTTGTCGTCATAGTTTGCCTCTCTTAGGGAACCATTCATTTGTCGTCATAGTTTGCCTTTCTTAGGGAACCATTCATTTGTCGTCATAGTTTGCCTCTCTTAGGGAACCATTCATTTGTCGTCATAGTTTCCCTCTCTTAGGGAACCATTCATTTGTCATCATAATTTGCCTCTCTTAGGGAACTAGTCATTTGCCGTCATAGTTTGCCTCTCTTAGGGAACCATTCATTTGTCGTCATAGTTTGCCTCTCTTAGGGAACCATTCATTTGTCGTCATAGTTTGCCTCTCTTAGGGAACCATTCATTTGTCGTCATAGTTTGCCTCTCTTAGGAAACCACTCATTTGTCGTCATAGTTTGCCTCTCTTAGGGAACCATTCATTTGTCGTCATAGTTTGCCTCTCTTAGGGAACCATTCATTTGTCGTCATAGTTTGCCTCTCTTAGGGAACCATTCATTTGTCGTCATAGTTTGCCTCTCTTAGGGAAACCATTAACATTTAATTTTCGTCATAGTTTGCCTCTCTTAGGGAACCATTCATTTGTCTTCATAGTTTGCCTCTCTTAGGGAACCATTCATTTGTCATCATAGTTTGCCTCTCTTAGGGAACCATTCATTTGTCGTCATAGTTTGCCTCTCTTAGGGAACCAATCATTTGTCATCATAGTTTGCCTCTCTTAGGGAACCACTCATTTGTCCTTATTTGTCATCACAGTTTGCCTCTCTTCGGGAACCATTTATTTGTCGTCTTAGTTTGCTACTCTTAGGGAACCATTCATTTGTCGTCATAGTTTGCCTCTCTTAGGGAACCACTCATTTGTCGTCATAGTTTGCCTCTCTTAGGGAACCATTCATTTGTCGTCATAGTTTGCCTCTCTTAGGGAACCATTCATTTCTCGTCATAGTTTGCCTCTCTTAGGGAACCATTCATTTGTCGTCATAGTTTGCCTCTCTTAGGGAACCAATCATTTGTCGTCATAGTTTGCTTCTCTTAGGGAACCATTCATTTGTCGTCATAGTTTGCCTCTCTTAGGGAACCATTCATTTGTCGTCATAGTTTGCCTCTCTTAGGGACCACTCTTTTGTCGTCATAGTTTGCCTCTCTTGGAACCATTCATTGTCGTCATAGTTTGCCTCTCTTAGGGAACCATTCATTTGTCGTCATAGTTTGCCTCTCTTAGGGAACCACTCATTTGTCCTTATTTGTCATCACAGTTTGCCTCTCTTCGGGAACCATTTATTTGTCGTCTTAGTTTGCTACTCTTAGGGAACCATTCATTTGTCGTCATAGTTTGCCTCTCTTAGGGAACCACTCATTTGTCGTCAATGTTTGGCTCTCTTAGGGGAAGGGACCCTCATTTGTCCTTATTTGTCGTCCTAGTTTGCCTCTCTTAGGGAACCAATCATTTGTCGTCATAGTTTCCCTCTCTTAGGGAACCAATCATTTGTCGTCATAGTTTGCCTCTCTTAGGGAACCACTCATTTGTCCTTATTTGTCGTCATAGTTTGCCTCTCTTAGGGAACCAATCATTTGTCGTCATAGTTTGCCTCTCTTAGGGAATCACTCATTTGTCATCATTGTTTGCCTCTCTAAGGGAACCACTCATTTGTCGTCCTAGTTTGCCTCTCTTAGGGAACCATTCATTTGCCCTTATTTGTCGTCATAGTTTGCCTCTCTTAGGGAACCATTCATTTGTCGTCATAGTTTACGTCTCTTTGGGAACCACTCATTTGTCGTCATAGTTTGCCTCTCTTAGGGAACCATTCATTTGTCATCTTAGTTTGCCTCTCTTAGGGAATCACTCATTTGTCATCATAGTTTGCCTCTTTAAGGGAGCCACTCATTTGTCGACATAGTTTGCCTCTCTTAGGGAACCACTCATTTGTCCTTATTTGTCGTCATAGTTTGCTACTCTAAGGGAAAGCTTCATTTGTCGTCTTAGTTTGCCTCTCTTATGGAACCATTCATTTGTCGTCATAGTTTACCTCTTTTAGGGAACCATTCATTTGTCGTCATAGTTTGCCTCTCTTCGGGAACATTCCTTTGTCGTCTTAGTTTGCCTCTCTTAGGGAACCACTTATTTGTCGTCATAGTTTGCCTCTCTTAGGGAACCACTTATTTAACGTCATATTCGCCTCTCTTAGGGAACCACTCATTTGTCGTCATAGTTTTCCTCTCTTAGGGAACCACTCATTTCTCATCAAACCACAGCGACCACAGTGATCATCTGTCTTATCCGGCATCCAGGTCATTTAAGTATTACCTGGAAGAGGACGGTGGCATAGTTGTTATAATCATAATATTATATAATATATAGGTCATTAATAATATTTTATTGCAACTGTATCTTAATACAAAGCGAAATCTAATACGTAATCCGATAAGTAACAATGACACTAAAAATTTAGCCTGCTCTGAACATTTTCACTATACCTCATAACTAACATAAATTAATTCCGTGTAATTCTTAACAGCTAATTTAAGAGATTTATCAGAAATCTCATAACGTATAAAAGGGTAACCTAGCAAAAACTATCGTAATAAATAATTGCGTATCTAAGGCGGCACTCCGGCATTTTGTAAACAGGTCTGGTCTGGCATAATTCGAGATTTTCTACCATATTTCGTCTGGTCGGAACGCTTGACAGTTTTTGGTGCCAAGTTCCCCGCGAGATTAAAGATCCTCAAATTCATGTGCAAAGGGGCTTGATTTTCACCAGTGTGCAATTAAAATTTGTGCCTTAGAAGCGATCTTGAAGGACAGCAAAGATAACATCAATTCCAACGGATTTGGTCTGCCAGAAATCTGTGTGAAGAACTTGGAATCGAAATTGCGCCTCGTCGAAGGAGAAAGAGTGAGCAGCAATTTGATGACGAATCGAAGGATGCCAATTTGACGCATGAGCAGGAATTGAGGAAAGAATGTTTGCGTCTTTTGATGATATATTACAGGAACTCACTTCCAGATTTCATCAGCTCCAAGATCTGGGCGACAAATTCTACCTTTTGAAGCTTTCGAAGCATCTGAATGCCACGTCTGCTTGCGACCTGGGCTATGCACGTAATGACATCAACTAGGACGAGTTCCAGGTAGAATGTAGGCGGCTTCGAAAATTCATTAATGCATCGCAAGAGCTACCAAAGTTGCTTATGGAGGACCGCTTGAGCTTCTGCAGTTTATTCAACAGTTCAACCTTGACATCTGTGTTCCAAATATTGTTATAATGTTGAGATTTTTGTTAACTGTCTGAATAAGTGTTGCCAGTTGTGAGAGAAGCTTCTTCAAGTTAAAACTAATCAAAAACTATGTGAAATCAACTACGAGTCAGCTCAGAATGTCAAACATCGCGACATTGCGAATAGAGCATGGAATTACTAATCAGTTGGATTTTGATGTTGTCCTTAGAGAATTCGCTGCTAACAAAGCTCGTAGGGCCCCGTCGTAAATCTGCTGTGTTGTTTTTGTTTTATCTTTATGAAATAGAATAAATTATTGAGATGTTAAAGCTTAAAATATGCGTTTAATTTTCAGCACTTGGGTACTTTTTAGCACTGGAGTGGGGTAGCACTTTCAGAGTCTGCCCCAGGCGCCACTAAAACTAGTTACGCCACTTGTAATAAAGTAGTTGATAAATATAAAGTCTGGTAGTTGAGTTGAGGTGATTCAGTACAACAATCTATCTTGTATGCTTAATCGTTTTCCTGTTTCCTGTCTCAGCAGCTTCCTGGCGTACCTTCGTATGAAATATTTCTGTCATTTTTGAGAAGTAGTATGAAATGAGGAATATTCTCATAATGGTGATTATTTTCTTAATAAAAAGACATAGGTAGTGCCACCAGTGCATCTCTTGCTGTGCACTGTAGGCCATACTAAATAGAGTGCAACTTCGCTGCGGACTCTAGCTGTACTACCCATTTTTTAGTCCCTGACTCTACATCCATTCACACATCCTTTCTTCCATCTTGCTGTCCAGCCTCCCTGACTCTTACTTTTTGGTGCAGTTGTGGAGGAGTTCTTCTAGCTTCACCCTTAGAATCCATCTTTTCGTATTTTTAACCGATGAATGTTTGAAAATCGCCCAGCGCTTGGCTTTTAAGGCGAAATATTATTCATCCATTCACTGACGCTGTGAGAGTTAATGTTTCCTTCCTTATCAGCAGGGTTCAAGGAAGAACCCACGATATCATCGAGATCAGCTTCCGAGCCGAAGATGTGAATGGGCTGCTCGTCTGGGTCAGCCATGGCAAGGGCAGTGGTCGCGGAAGGGCTGACTACTTGGCCTTAGCCTTGGTTGGAGGATTACCCCAGCTCGCCCTCAATCTGGGCCGTTCCAGAAAACCTTTCGTCCTGACTTCCACGGTGAGTTGTATCCTTAATCTCTTATCATTAAATCATCATTTGGTTGCGGGATGAAGCTGCTTGCGTAACGGACTCTTTCAAGTCTTAATAGCAAATACTTTTCTGCACTGATTTTTGCGTAGGTCAGAACATTATACAGGCATAGCTTATTCTAGTGTAAATACAACACATTAGGCAGTTGTAGTTTCTTATACAAATAGCACTGACTTGCAAAAGCTGACCTGAAGATTGCAAATGTTTTTGAAACATGCGTCAATAATAGAAGATATCAAGTGATTGAAAAACAATAATTTTTTAGGCTGCAAAGACTTTAAAATATAATTTTTCATCTGTTAAGGCGAGTTTCTCAACCACTTACTACATTTAGTGTTTAAACCATGGGCATTAAACTTCGTGTTATTACAACGCTGAAGTGCATGACGAAATAACATTTCTCTAATGAAGGATGCGTTCATGACCCTTTTTTTTTGTGAACGCTTGGTTATAGAAATACCATGTTATTCGGGCATTTTAGTACTGGCGCGTTTATCCCCATATTTATTTATTGCGTCAGTGATATTGGTTTTGATTAAAAGATGACGCTATTCCGCTGAATCCAGACAACTTCTTTTGAATGTCTGAGATTGTCAGTCGGCTAATCTCTCTCTCTCTCTCTCTCTCTCTCTCTCTCTCTCTCTCTCTCTCTCCTCTATATATAATATATATATATAATATATATATATATATATACATATATATATATATATATAATATATCGTTGATAAACAATATTATTTGTTAAATATGTTAAACTGTTTGCAAGAAAAATTAAATCAAATAAACCTATTTTCCTTGACGTAAATACCAGATTAATCTGAATACTTACGCACGCATTTACGTCCATATTTTTATTTTTTTGGGGGGGAGCGAATTTGCATGTATGCACAGAGGAATATGTGAATGCCTATCACGTAACGAAGCAAAACTGCTCACGGAGTCTCTTGCAAATGTGAAATTGTCACGAAGAAAAGCAAACAGTTTGCATTAAAAAAAAAATTTTACGAAAACAATTATCCATATACAGTTATATAAAGTTATGTATTCGTAACAACTAATGAGTAAGGTGATCTGTTCCTGCCAACATTAAAGGTACACTCGCACGCTCTATATAAAAAAAAAATACATTACTTCGCCGTTTTGTTTATTTCAGATCCACAGCCGCCAACACAAAGGATAGATTTGACTGCATTTAAACCTTTGTTGCAGCACGCATCCTTCTGATGGGGTCGTTGTCTGAATATTCATGAAACTTTTCACAACATGCGAACATGACTTTTTTTCACCCCGCTCTCTTTTGTGAGAGAATTATATAGCGGTATTGTTTTACGTGTATGAATATTCCCACGGCAGACACGGATAGACAGACAGACGTGCACAAATATTCCCATGAGAGATAGACAGACAGACAGGAACAAATAGGGCTAGTGGGGGAGATACGTGGCGAATTAGGTATTTAAACTAAAAAGACACGCGTACGAAGATTTTTTTCTCTTCTGTGGCAGAAGTACATTGCAAACCCAGATTTTTTTTTTTTTTCGTCTGGTGTAACCTAAGCTAACCTGACACAGGCATCCTAACGTATCTTGAAGCACCTCCATTTGCAAAACAGCTACGTCGGCCAGTTGCGACTTAACTCTGTCTTTGTCCTATATAACAGAACTTCCCATTACTAAGCACTGAAAGTAATAAACAGTGTCTCCTTTGTAAAAGCAGAACACTACGTTACGGCCAAAGATTTTTCGATTTTAAATTTTCCTCTGTATTACTTTTAGAATCTTTTAAGGAATATCATTCAGTTCCATTACAGCAAAAGGAATGGCAGTATGCCAAGGGGACACCTTACAAAAAGTGGATGGTGATATTTTCCAACGCTATTTTGCAACAAGATATTATGCCTTATTTACCATTTTATTTGGTTGATTTGTTTTAAATGCCAGCACGTACTCTTACCTCAGAGTTATCTAAGAGACGGGCAAGTTGTTCAAGGGCTTAAAAGACCTGACGACTCAACCAACCAGCTAAGGTGCCATTTACTCTGATCAAATTCCGCTTCTTATCTATGTAAATGTGTGGGAGTATTATTTCACAGGTAAGTATATATGCATTGAAATATTGCTGTTATATGAGAATTATTATCAACGTCGTCATTCCTTATAAATAATACTCGCAAATATTTTAGTTGTTATTGGTAATTGCAGCTTTTACGCCAGTGTTTAAGTGTCAAACCCATCAAAGTCTTATTTTTTCTTAATTCTGCAGACTGGAGTCAACGATGGCTCATGGCACGTGGTGAGAGTCACCAGGAGGTGGAGAAGAGTCCTCCTCAAGGTGGACAATCATCGGCCAGTTCGAGGTCGAGCTCTGAGAGGTCCATCCACTTTGCATACGGATGGTAATCTGTGGATAGGTAACCCTCAAGTCTCTCTCTCTCTCTCTCTCTCTCTCTCTCTCTCTCTCTCTCTCTCTCTCTCTCTCTCCATATCTGTTTAGCAGTTTGTTACGGCAGTAGTTTTCGTTTTATAAATGACTTTTATGTGAACCTGGTGGTTATTAGCGCGTCACTGGTCCAGTTTTTTTTTTTTTTTTTTTTTTTTTAGCCTTGAAGTATTGATGACCGCTATTTTAGTTGTTATTACGAAATAAAATAAAAACAGATTTCACTATCTAACAAAACAAGCTTTTATGGATTAGAATAACCATTTGAAGAACAGAGAAACCAGTAGAAAAAAAAATAACAAAGAAATTAAGTTAAATCAACACTGACTTTCTTTGCCACCTGCAGGAGGCCAAAGGACGCTACCGTCTCATCTAGGGCCTGCCTTCCACACTGGGTTCCGCGGCTGCGTCGACCGCCTGTTGGTGGACGGCCGGGAGCTTCATCTGGTCCATCACGC
The DNA here is from genome assembly GCF_015104395.2 of Macrobrachium nipponense. NCBI lineage: Eukaryota > Metazoa > Arthropoda > Malacostraca > Decapoda > Palaemonidae > Macrobrachium > Macrobrachium nipponense. The sequence goes on from NC_087204.1 coordinate 79,304,064, forward strand.
AGCGTCCCGCCATCTTCAGTTTTGTCATACTTTTACCTAACACTGCATAGTAACCTAATTCAAGGTGGCAGCACGCGGGCATTTCTCCTGGCTCGTCTGAAAAGCGTCTTGCGTCTTGCGTCAAGCGTTCAAAGTTTTGGCGCCACAGTTGAAGTCGTTAGTGCAGAGTCTTCGTTCTTGCGTGACTTCGACTACTAGCTATGCTTCGAGGATAGTGGCAGCTTGGAAGCAAGGCGCTCATGAAAGACCCCCGAAGACGCGCCCGTTTGGCGCCGCCTTAATTAAGTTTTACTCGGCGAAGAGCCGGAGTGAGACCATCCATAGACCTTCTAACCAAAAAAACAAAAAAACAAAAAATTGACTTGCCCATCATCCATCATTTTGTAATAAAGCCTGATTACTTGTTAGAAAATAGAGATATATTATATTGTATTTGGATATCATATGAGATTGTGGCTTCATTCATTTCTCGTTCGTTTCCGTTGACTTTCTTTCAGATGCATCATGTTTCTACCAATATGTTGTGTAAAGAAAATCATCATATTTTAAGATAAATAATAAAAGAATATTCTGAAAGTGGGTTTCTCCTTCCTCCCATTCCGGTGTTTTTTTTTTCTCGATTGAAAAGACAGACGAAAACTAAAATACCTTTAGCGACTAATATTGCTAACACTAATTTCAATAGTCCATTTTTAACATTCTTACATACTATTTATATATATATGAATATTTATCAGACACGCGTAGCTTTTTTATCCACCAATATCAAGCCACAAACATCGTTAAACCTCCAATTATTCCCGAGGTATAGTGAATTAGATATTAGATTATATTTGTGGCTTAATAGTTGTAGATATATATATATATATATAATATATATATATATATATATATATATATATAATATATTATGTGTGTGTTAGTATGTATGTATGTATGTATAATGAAATCTGTGTATTAGAAAGAAAGTTCTTTAATAACCCGAATGCGTGCAACATCGAGATGGATGGCGCAGTGGATGAAGCGAGGTTCGACGCACTGCTGATGAGCCGTCTGATCAGGGCCCTTTCACACTATGTCGTACGTAAATGCGACACGATGTCGGACCTACATGCGACTAGCAGTCGACTATTATCTCTAATGTACCTTTTCACACTCCGGCAAATTTGCCGGTCCGGCATCGCATTACAGCCGACAGGCCCCACTGGCCATGTCCGGTGCTGCACCCAGACGCGATTGCAGTTGGCCATTGCCTTCAATACGTGTCTTCACACTATGCGATTTTTTCCTGCATATACGTGCGACAGCAGTAGACTTCCACTGCTTCTGGTGATCGGGTGCATTGGGTATTGAAAACATTTGAGGGATATAAATAGTGTTATTCCCGTTGCTGAATAACCACTGGTTCCATGCAACGAAAAAACACCATACAATGATAATAATAATAACAATAGTGTTATTCGTAAATAAGAGATAACTACAGGTATGGATAGCTTAAATATAAACTACTGAGAAATTATTTACTAAATGATTTGCTGTTTTTTTTTTCATTAAGGTTACATATACGTTGATACTGAAATTATTAGAAGGCTATCGGCAGATTATTGATATAAAAGAGGACTAAAAGCTTTTGATTTCGATATATATGATTTTTTGAGAAGTTTTTATAGTTAACACTTACGTTTTATTTACATTAATTAATGAAACCGAGAGAGATGTGGATTTTTTATATCAAAGTAAAAGATTTTAGCTTTTGATATAGATATATCAGTTTATAATTTTGATAAATAGAGATGTTTCAGCTAACACTAGTTGTTTTCATTTCTCCTTTTTAATTTCTATATGGAAAAGCAAATTTACAAGGAAATTTCCATATTATTTCCTCTTACTTGATGGTAACTGCCAGTTGTTGTGCTGGCGAAATATCATCTCTGAATGTCGTATTTCTTTTAGCAAAATTTATCATTATCTCTCTTCAGCTCCTCGAAAATTGTGGCAAATGCACCGTACAAGTGCCTTTGTGTATTCAAAGGGTGTGCCCAGTGAATTCTAGGTTTTCTCTTCTTTATTCTCAAATGTAATAAATAAAGACAATAATTTTCTCCTGTCCATCTAGTCACCACTACAGGCTGAGAGCAGACTAAGCGCTTGTCAAAAATTGGATCACTTTGTGCGGCAGTCGGACAAATGTACGATTTGTGCAATTTTGTGACACATTTAGATCCGGCACTGCAATCATATCTTGGTGCGACAAGAATCGCATAGTGTGAAAGGGCCCTGAGTAGGTAAATAAAGCGGCAAATGTTATGGATTGATTCTGCGCCAGTAATTCATCGGCGATTTTGGAGTTTAGGTATGGCTGTGTCAGCGATCACTTTGCCTTCAGAGCCACACTGTTCAGTTTGTTCTTGCTGAACGGCAGTACCGAGAATACTTCGCCATGACTGCATAAGAACATTTTTTCCAAAACAACTTGTTGTTTAAAAAGCCCCCAATACTTTCTCTTCTCCAGGAAGAAGAAGAGGGTGAAAGAAGTTTACATTTGCGTTCCAGTTCCCGAAGTCTTCTCTTTCTTGTAGATAACAATGTAGGTTATTATATACTCTTTCCGTTAAATTTCTGCGGTTACAACCATGTGACTTTCTTCTCCTAAAACTAAACTGTAAGATAGCGTAATGTAGGTTTGGTCTCTATTATGATCTAATAATTTAATAATTGTCACGTCATCGAACAAAGAAACGAACGTTTTGTTGTCCAGCATTAGCCAAGTTGGTCTGGAATTGGTCCTTCAGGTTACTGGTAAGCGCCATTGAATGAGCTTAACTGTTCAGTTTAAGTATCCGCGGCCCAGTTTTAAGGTACGCAGAGACGCTTAAACTCCTGTTCTAAATCAGTGTTTTTAGTATTTATCTTGATGTGTAAAAAAAAAAAATGTGTATTTAACGTAAAGAAGATGACCTCGGCCCCACAAGTCTCCATTTTACACTATATCGTTCTTTCATACAGAAACAGAGAACTGTGGATAATGGTAAGTCGAAAGGGCAGTGGTTTTTCTAGGATATTATCATTATCATACCTTCATGGTATCGGAGCCTGGTAAAAACAATTGCTCCTTTTAGCGTGAAATTGCTGTTGATTTGAAATGTAGGAGATGCAATTTTTTGTACTTTATAATTATGTTCAGTGTGTGGCAATCATCCGGTTGGTAAGCTTGATATTCGTTATTGACTACCATTATCGTCATTCCTAGATGTTATTGTTTATATTTTTTTATATTTTGCTTCTCCATTAGCCTGATGTAATCGTATATAGTGTACGGTTAACTGTAATTATGTGTTTTTAACCGAATGGGAAAAGTTTAAACGATAAGTTATAACATTCAAAATGAATTATGATTTTTTCAGCCTGCTCTGAATCGTTGGTGTTACTTAAATACTTGCAACCGTAGGTTATTTGTTAATCTAAGCATTAGAAGTTGTTTTATTAATTTCTGCCTGAGTGTGGTTTTACAAATGTTTTCCTTTTAGTTTCCATCGCTCTGGTATTGAATGTCTTGATAAACGTAGTAAATAGGCCGTTATATTAGCTTCGTGAAGTTAACCTACTTACGTATCATAATGCAATTTTTGTAATGCAAAAACTCGGGGTAGTCCGGTCTGTTAATTCAACTAGTATTATGAGAAGTTTGTTTGTTCACTTTGAACTTTCTCACACCTTCCAGGGTAACCCTCATACACATGCGGTTTCTATCGATGCCAGTAACCTCATAATAAGGCGGTTTGGTGACTTACTCGAATTTCCTCCCACTGCAAGGACTCGCGCCATGGTTTCGTAGATAAATTCCTTTCAAGAGAGGCAGGTTTTTGTCTTTATATATTTTCCCAGTAGATGATCAGTGGCTTGTTAAAATCTACGGCAGCCGAGTGTTGGTTGTCAAAGCATGAAATTTGAAAGTCGTATAAAATTAACCTTGATTAAGGTACCAGTTTCACTCAGCGTATTATGATGACCTCTTATTTAAAGGTTTGATACAGTAAGGTTCTCTTTATAATTTAACTATATGGATTTATAACTATTCTGAGTAGTTGGGTTATAACTATTCTTAGTATGTTGGAATTATGGCCTTTCTTAGTGTATTGGAGTTATAACCATTTTTAATATGTTGGAATTATAACCACTCTTGGTATGTTGGAATTATAACCATTCTTAATTTGTTAAAGCTATACGGTATCTACAGTAACGTGGGAGTTGTCGAATTACGGAGATTTAGAGTTATAACTAAATGGGAGCAAACAGCAAATATCTTACAAAGGACAGTTCTGGAGAAAAACTTATCTAAAGATATTAAGGATTTACTCAATCCATGTAGAATTTAGTAGATATTACTACATTTACTTCTAAGAATCTTTCTTGCCTCTAGCTTCATGTCTTAGCTATCATGACTGCCTCATGTCTTTCCCACCACATACCTGCATCTAAACCATTATTTTCCGGAATAAATTATCTCTTGTAATATGTAAACCCGAGTAGTCATAACGACCTTTCCCTCACATTCTGGAAATTTGCCAATTTTACCATTTTGGAATTTGAAAATTAAACTCGGTCTTAGATTGCTGGTGGTTAGATTAAACTGGCGAATGTAAGAATGGGACATCGTCCCAAGTGCGGAAAGGTGCAAATGGGACTTTTCCCAGCGAACAGACTAATTTGGTTGAATTGCCTTCACGTCAAAGACCAGCTCTACAGGCGAGAATAACTTCCCAACATTTTAGGAGTCCCATTTTTTTTTTTTTTTTTTTTTTTTTAGCTGCCATCAGGTTAATCTAGTGGTCCCCGTTTGTTCGTCAGAGCCAAGAGTTTCCTATCCTCAATTTGTCTAAAATACCTTACTAGCAATTTTTAAGAAACCAAGAATGAAAACCAGTAAGAGCTACGTAATGTGGATTCGCATAACTTTTCAGTTGTTGGCTTTCTGGATCAGATTTTGACTTTACTTGAAGGATTCTAATTAGAATTGCCACAGAGAATAGGATAATAGATATACAGATGACATTTAGCAATTATTCATGAAAAGTTGGAAGAGTCCGATTTATTTTAGTGTTATTACGCTAAGGCAACTTTACTTTGTTTGATTTGAAAAAATGCACTATGCATATTAGGCTATCGACAGGTCAACCCGATGTTAGAAATGCTGTGTTAATGTTAACTTTAATCATTATGTTAGAGGATAACCTGGATTATGTGTTCATTTCCCCTAAACACCTAAATGACTCGGAAAGAATTAAAAAAAAAAGTAAGATCGAATTAGAGTTTAATGGAAATATTCAATAGTGTGCTATAAAATTATTGCTTAATCTTTAATCTTAAAAGAGGAAAGAATTCTTGGATGATGGATAGCAATTGTGGCGCAATAAGATATGATGGAAACTTGATGATAGTGACTTACTCCAGACCACGGTGTAATTCAGAATGTGGGTTTTGAATACTTATGATCCATGGGAAGGCGGAAGAAAACTTCTTTGAACGGATAAATATATATATATTTTATAACAACGCTCAGAATCAGAAAATAAGAGGAATATTAAAACACTTAAATTATTCCAACAATATACATTCAAACAATCTGCATGTGTATGCGTAGTGTAAGGAGCACATGTAAGCAAACTAAGGAATAAATGTAGATAAAATCAAAGAGCCAGACTTGGTTTTCTCATCTGAGAGGAAATCGCGTTGGAAATTACACTAAATGTCAGCTACCCAGATTTTCTTCTTATCTGAAAAATAACAATGGAATAAGAAAAGGGTAAGGTGATAAATTGTTTAATGTAACAGTTTGGCGATAACATTTATGTGGATATTGATGATGCAGACCCATTTAGTGTTAGCAATAACTAGCGATAAAATAAGATTTTATGTTAATAGCATATTTACAATTCATGCATAACAGTCAATACTCCCATACTTGAGCCAAGTAATTATATTCAGGAGAATGATTATACAGTGAATATTTCTTTATATTCTTTTATAACTGACTTTAAGGCCTCATTGTGCTCTTCTGTCTCATGCACACTATACTGTTAAGGTTTGTTGCAATTTCAAATCAGTTTGATATTTCAAAGTGGTTGGCCATTATCCCTACATGACAATGGCCTAGAAATGAATCCAATTTTACCAAGTCCAAATATGGATTTTGAGTAGTATATTCTCCCTCTCTCTACTAAGAAATGATATAGACGATTTCTTATGCAGTACAGTACTAAAAAGGCCTGATCTTAGCAATGTTCAAAGATAACGTAGGCAGAGGTCTTCGGTAATCATAAGATAAGCCAAAAGAAAGCGGAGGTGACCGGATGGATAATTAAGGTGTAGAAAAACCAGCTCTTTTACTCTGCTGCAGCGAGGAGCATGGCAGGATTAATTGAGAGCTGTAAAGGAACAGCATGGTAATGGTGGGTCTTTTTGAAAATGTGACCGTTGAGATGTAAAAGAGAGGCTCCCCGCTGATATAAAAGCAGAATTATCTAGTCTACATCATTCTTAAATCAATAAATTTATTGACACAATCCATTTTTTGCCGCAAAATAAAAACGTGCCGAATATTATTCAAACAGGACCAGACGTTCACAGAGAACTTGAAAGCATAAATTCGGAATCTTCCATAGAAGAGAGGTGCCTGTGTGTGAAAAAATACAGCTGACATCATTTTCCACCTACTATGAGATTCAGGGCCTCTGTAACACGGTTTTTTCGCAATAACTTTTTATCTATGCATTCCATAAATATAACGCTTATTCAGAATACACATTATATCTACACATAAATTTTGACTGTATTCTGCATTACTTAGGTTGAATAAATTTGGTACTTACAATGTAAAAGTGACTTTTTTTGAAGACGGGCCAACATACTCAGAGAAAAGGTTTCGAACGCACTCCTTACGTAACTTATGACAGCATTTATTCCCTCTTTCTCGATGGATGATTGGCTATACGTAACAAAGGCTATACCTCTGGCAACAATGACAAACAAATTTAAATACAAGCAAAGCAGCACACCTTTATGAACTCTGAACCTCTCCACTGATAATTGTCATAATGAACAAACCAACAAAATATGTTAATAAATACAAAAACACTAACTCCCAAAATAAGTCTCCTAAGGGAATAGATGGTAATTTTCAAATACATAGTAGACAAGCTTGATTTGATAACTGCTATATCCAATGTCATGCAAATTTTATTTATTGGTTATCTACCTATTTACTGATAAAAATAGCCGGTACCGTATTTTGGCTTTAAACCTTCACCAATAATTATCGTCAGAATGATAACTTCATGAGGATCCACCCACTTTGGCCTCGTTATAATTCAGGATAACACTGAAGGCTATCATGGGCATTGTTGGATTAGAAAATTTAACTTCTGGCTATAAAAACTCATTTCTCGAGTAGTTGTAAGAAGTGCTAAATGATCCTCAAGGACCCCAGCAGTTGGCCTAAACGTTTAATTCATGTATATTACTGCTATACTGTTGCGGCACTACTGCTACAGTAATATTGCTATGCTAGCACAGATACCCCACCCACATCTATGTATCGTTCCGCCATTCATAAAGTCTTTGGGTTTCAGAGCCGATGGAACAAGGTGAATGGGTTTCTGTTTAGTGGATGGGCGGCGCAACATTTCGGCAAAAGGTGTTTACTTTGCTTACGTAATAAATGTTTTTCGACTCTTGGCTCGTAATCATTGGCCATGGCGTCGGCTAGATAATTTTTACTCTATAAAAATTAAAACTATCGGGTTTAGGTTATTGATAATGCTGAAAAAATTTGTGTGTGGTTGTAAAATATACATATGTCAACTTTCAGCTACATCCGATGCTTTGACAAGGAGCAAAGCCAAAAAACCGTGTTACAGAGGCCCTGAATCTCATAGTAATTATCTCAAACTTTTAGCCCCTGGTGACTAGCCAAAGGATATTACAAAAACTTACCTCCACCAGTCGCTTTCTCAGGTCATTGCCTGCCCCTTCTACAGCAGATCTGCATTGCTCGAGCTGAGCCAGAGGATCTTCTTCACTGTCGGTACCGGGTTTTGCGTTGGCTATGATGTTCCCAAAGCGATCTTCCGAATAAGTTATCTGTGAAGAAATGAGAAAATTTAAATGCGTCCGACGTCAAAGTAAAGATCTATGCATGGTTTTTGTTGGTTGCAATATTCCCCTAAACGATTTAGATTAACTATCTGTGTAGAAAGAAAACGGGCGGATACTCCAGATCATAGTGACAAAGTAAAGAACATCTGTTGATATAAGTCTCGCTCTGGCTGATATTTCCAGTGATCATCTTAAGTTGAGTTGTCTTTGGAGAAAGAAGATAATCCAGACCATGGGGACATGATCAGTTCTGTAGAGAAATTAAACGGAAAAACACTCCAAACATGAGAGCATTATTCCAAGAAAAGACAAATAAGGTTCAATAGAGAATTTAACTATGTGAACCACTTGAACTCCCTGAGAAGAATGGAAGAAACAAAAGAACTTTGTCTGCGGTCCTGAGCTGGCCCAAAGTTATGTAATCTTGTCAAAGCATGATTCCAAAATTACTGTTAATATCTGAGAGAAGGCAAATGAATGGGACGTGACGGCGCAAATGTTGGAAGAACTGGAATTCTCACTAAAGCAAGAGTATTACGGTCTGTTCTAGAGCCATGGGAGGACATGGCTGACTTAATTCTGACCAAGCAACCTAACTTTGTTAAGATAATTTGGAGATGAACAGATGAGGCTAAGATGAAGTCACTGATGAATCAGAGCAGATTACTGAGTGACGAAAGTGCACTTGAGGAGCACGTAATCTGGATGGTCAGAAATGTTTACCATTAAAATGTAACGACAATATGATAACATTCAGAAATGTATCTACATAAGAGTAAACCTTTAGGCCGTCATTTCAGGACAACAGGTAAAATGAAAACTTACCATGGCGATCTTACCTTGTGGATTCATATGAATTATGTCATACTGCTGTGAAATTCTCTTAATAATGGTCAAAGAAGGTCACCAAAAACGTAAGGATAAATTTCCATGAATTAAACATTTAATATCCGCAACATAAATTATAAATTCAGCATGATATTCGATGCGCTTTTTGCAAAACCAGCCAGGGTATAGAACACGAGTGATTTGAGAACATGGTAACCTTTACCAGGCAAACGAAGAGAGTTCCCACTAATGGATCAAATGACGGTTAAAGATAAGACATTATAAAGATGATGACAACTAAGGACAATCCGTTCTGTAAAATATCACGCGAAGAAAAGTTTTACCTTAACGACGGTGTCAGACACATTGAAAGAGCAGACGCCCCTGATCGTCCCGTCTGAGCCCCTGCTGAAGCTGTGAGTTCCGCCTAAGCTGGTGCTCTGGGGTGTTTCGCTTCTGCAGTCGCCTTCGCAAGCTATAGAAGGCGTCGGTAAACCCAACGAATTCCACTTCAGACTCAACACCACGATCGCCATGAAGAAACAGCGAAGGCCACTCTGAAATGTGTAGTCCAGTACTGTTACGTCTTAAGAATTTAATTGCTAGATTATTCACCACTTAGAATTCTAGGCTTCCATTAAGTGGCTGATGCTGGGTAAAAAAAAAGTAAAAATAGTAGAAGGCTACATTCAACATCCATAGACGCAGTTTTTGCGCCCTATGAGCCGAGTAATGAGAGATATATTAACACAAGGCTTCTTAATCCCTAAAACCTATATCTTTGCTTATGGGCTTCTGCAGGGCTTTGAGCTGATGTAGTGGAAGTTATCTCTAATGGATATCATAACTCTGTCCAATAGCAACCGTGAACATTTTTCTGCACAGGGAGTTAATCCTCGTTTTAGTAGTTTTATGGTGTATGGGGCAGTGATTGTTGTGGCTCTTAAAAAATTAGTTATTTAAAGTTTTAAACACAAGCCTCCTTTTAACTATTTCATGGTTTACTTTGCATCACTGAGGCAACGCTGACATCACAAAGTTGAATAAGCTAAACCTCACTTCCTTGGTGCCTTTACCGGAACTCTTCATTCGAATTAGGCTACTTACATTTCTAAGTCGATGGAGTCCGGAGATCCACACCAGACCCTTACTCCTTTACCGCTTCATTACATTTACTTAAGTCAAACGTTTGTGTTTGTAAAGCTAGCTTAATCTAAACCAGTGGTTCTCAAACTGGGGACCATGTGGCAGAATGCAGGGGCCATAATCTGAGGATATGTCTAAAACCAAAGGAGTTTAGTGGGTAGGCAGCCAGCGGAAGCAACTTGGAACCACTGATCTAAACCAATTAATTATTAGGCGTAATTTAACTGAACAAGCCAAGGGCCCATTTCCCTTGCTCGAGTAAGTAAGCCTTCAGAGAATGGTCATGTTGTAATACGAAAATGTAGAGTAGCAAGCAAAATACTCATGAATAAAAAAAAAAGCAAAAGTACCTTCAAAAGTTAAGTATACCTTAATTTACCAGACCACTGAGCTGATTAACAGCTCTCCTAGCTAGGGCTGGCCCGAAGAATTAGATGTTTTTATGTGGCTAAGAACCAGTTGGTCACCTAGTGGCGGGACCTACAGCTTATTGTGGGATCCGAACCACACTATATCGAGAAATGAATTTCTATCACCAGAAATAAACTCCTCAGATTCCGCGTTGGCAGAGCCAGGAATAGAACTTCGGACCACCGGATTGGCAGCCGAGCACGAAAACCACTCGTCCAACGAGGAACTAGGTACCTCCAAAAAAAGTGTATATAAAAACACAAGCTCACAAAAAGTCATATAAAATGACGGTAAACGGCATTAAATCAAATTGGGGACTTTTTTTTCAGAGGAAGCTTACCATTGTAGACGGCGAGACGGCTGGCGTGTGAATAGTGGTCAGGCGATAACAGCTCGCGTTTTATTCTTCGAGCCGGCTCTCTCTCTCTCTCTCTCTCTCTCTCTCTCTCTCTCTCTCTCTCCGCTCATAAAACATAAGTATAATGACCGGAAGTCATCTTGACTCACCTGACCGCTACACTTCTTGCAGTCGGATGTTAGGAGGCTGCCGAGAACAATGTTTATTGCAACTCCTAACGGTGCGGAGCGTATGTTGCTAATGTTTTATATTACTAATTTTTTCATATCCTTCACTGGAATTTGGCCTTGGATAATTTCGATAATTCAGGATTCAGGTTCTCTGAGTTGGACTTTAGCGAAAGATTAAGATTATAAGGGACTGAATTGGATTTGTAAATCAAATAGACTGATATCACATACTATATACATACACTAGTGCGATTGAGATTACTGTAAGATATAAATCACGGTATGGCAATGAAACCATACCTAAATGATATTGTCGATTTAACATGAAGCTTAGAAGAATATTAGGAGTGAGGCGGCAGGATATTTAAAAAGGATACCACAAAGGAAATTGCAGATGTTCCAAATGCTTGAAATGTTCTTCACACAACCGCTGGGAGGATGGTATGTGATCGCGTTTACTGGGCCTGTTGTAGGCTCCAGAGGAGTTGGACGAACCCGGCCCAACTGGAGGAGAACTATTAGACAGGCTGAAGGTGAATCGAGATTTGTGGAAGTGAAAGCTCGGGAAAAAAAATTAGCAGCGGAGTTTCACGGAAATCCTTTGCTTTGCACAGCGTTGATGAAAATGAAAACACTGATCAGATGAAGCCACTGGTTGAACAAACACCCCGGAAATACTTGAATTCAGTTTCTTATAACTTTCTTTATCCAGTCTGCATTCAAATTTCATAAGTCTTAGCTCAACAAAGACTCCAGTTTTAATTTCAATGGACCCTTTGTTTTGTGATTTCATAATTTTACTGGAATTGCTTCTCCCTTTTTGTGGGAGGGTCACGAAGAAAGACTCTTTCACTGGACTCTGTAACTCTCTTTGCCATCACGAGTCAGTATTGTATGATCTTAAGACCACAGCTTTCAGATCTATTTTCTAACTGTTTCTTATCCCACAAATAGGCTATACACCTGCATTTTTGTTTCTCTCTCCTCTCTCATTTCATTCTTATAAAATTTCAATGATAATGTAGTCAAGATTTTTTTGCATCAGACTTATTAGATGCTGAACTAATCAGAACTAATCACTCTCAGTTCTTGAGCCTCTTGCAAAAGCGTTACTTTGAGCCACAAAAAATCTGATCACTGCAGTAAACATCCTCAGCGCTCAACACTACACCATCGGCCTTATAGCACTCTGCTTTCATCTACACCACATATAGACTTTTCTAACGAATTGCCAACTTTTCACCTAACAGTTTTCTAAAGAATACTTGACCTCCTTATTGTGCACGCTCTTTTTTCTTCTACCAAGCTGGCTGTCATTTTTCGCATTTTCGGTCAATACCCTTTTAATGAACCTCTTCAGAAATTCAAGAACGTGTTATTACCATAATTCCTCTACTCTTCTCTTACCTGCTTCTTGCGAATTTTTCCCGTAAGACATGTATTATATAACCACCTCAACCACTGGATTACTGTACTTATTGCCAGCTAGCCGACACCTTGACGAATACTACGCCATTAACTTAAAGTCTTGCGTGCACTCTTGCGCTTAGAGGATGTGGGATGGGTGGCCATCCTTCTTCACATCCACCAGTCTACCATAACAAAATGTCATATTATCAAATCGACTAACACCTTTCCTGTTATCGTCTTTGATAATTATCAGCAGTCTTCTTCCCACTAACCATGTTTGTAGGAGTTTGGGGTTAAATCACTATAATAAAAGTTAAATTTTGGTTGTTAACATCGCTTGTTCAAGATTTATAGATATTAATAATAAATGTGTTAGACATAGAAGTTGTTTGCAAGGATTGATATTTAGCTTACTTCAAAACTGATTTAGGGCAGAAATCCTGACCCTTTGAAGACATTCTCTTCATTCATATTATCATCGAATTAGAAGTATTTGACAGATTTGGTGTATTGTTTATTGCGCAATATAAAAAAGCATTACTGCCAATGCTAGAAAAAGTTAATGAAAGAAAATGAGACGAAGATATTTATTGATCAGAATGCTAAAAATTTACCTTGCCTAAAATACGAGACCAGGTAATTATTGGTAAAATTCTGAATGGCCCTCTTGATATTTTGACAGTACCCCTTCACCCGCGCATCAAGAACAAAAAAGAAGTGAATAAATTCTAAGATGTATTATTCTCAGTTCTAGCAAGTTAGGCTGACATTGATATTAACAAGGAATAAATATTTGTAAATAGATTATGTTGTACAGTGAATTAATTATATTGGGTATCGATTGCAACAAGCATGGAAGTTGTTATACCTGTTGCTTTTTAAACGTGTGTTCCGAACAGCTGTCCACAGCCAACAACCTTCATTCACACCTGCTTCAATCTTAAGAATAGGATAAAAAAGAGAAAGCTCCAAAAGAAAAAAAACTCTTTAAAAAAGAATATAGACCACTATGTTTCATCTCTTATATAACGCGGAAGCAGGAATCATCCTGAGAGTCTAATTGACGTAAATCGTGATAATATTGCGAACGCAAAATTCTGATACTTTGGTTTACTTAGTTTACTTTGGTTTTATGTACAGCCCTCCACAGAGACGGTTCCCTCTCTGGCGGGCCCTTGTACGTTTTCAAAATAAGGTGCTTCCTATATTTTATAATTATCTTTTAGTGTTTTCTCGTCGGTACCGTATAGCTCCTGCAGAATATGAGGGTCTTTCGTTCTTTTTTTTTTAAATGTGCTTTTTTCTTGTATGATCTTCACTTCAGGCGGTATTTTATTGTATAGTCTTAGAAGATTAATTTTAGTCGAAGCAACGATCCGCATTATTTTTCGCCTTTGACATTTCTTCTTTATACACTTTGCACTTATTGCATAAAATGTTTGCCACAGTAGTAATGACACCACCACGTAATTGAGTGTGCACAAGCTATTTGCCTGTTAGAATTTTGCACCTACATTCACATTATGAAATGAATCTGACTGGTTTAGTTTTAGAGGAGTTGATTGGCTAGGGACCGTCAAAACACGAATATTCTACAAAATGAAATCGCATTCACTCTGAAAACATGTTCAGATGTGCTGCTTATTTATCAGTATTTCCTAAAGATTAATGGTAATTATTTTATTATTATAATAAACTAAAGATTTTTTTATCAACTTAATAGTTTAATTTAACGGATTTTCTGTCCTTCTTACTTTAGATTCATAATGAGCACATCTGGGGTTATGGAACATGTGCATTTATTAAATGACAGGTACTGAGTCTTTCTAAAGACTGAGCCTACCATCAATTACATCAGACTGTTTTATCAGTGTGCGAGGGCAGATAACCATTGTTCGGTCCTAGACAAATTGATAATTATGTGATTAAGAGTATTAGTTAAAGACAGTCCTAATATGCAGCTTTGTATAACATATGGAGTAGGTTTTAGACACTTGATACAAAAGAGACCTTTTGTCTTCTTCAAGTATTGCGGATTGTTATTGAAATCTGTTATGGAAATGAAGCAACCACTGTTGCAATTGATGATTTTATCAATTTAGGCTTTTAATTTCATCGGAGTTATTATGATAATTCTGATTATTTTATATGTATGTTTTTTGTAATTTGTAAAGCATGTTAACTGATGAAAGAAAAAAGCTGACGTGCAACAAATAAATTTTTAAAAGTCCGTAGTATAACAAGTACTACTCATTCAGTGCGTAACCCCGCCAACGCCAAAAGAATCCCGATCCGCATTTGAATCCGGATACATCCCAAGGTTGAATGGACCCTGGGTTGTTCCATTCCCAAATCCCCAAGAAGCTTTTTTGAAATCCATCACTAGCTTTCTCTTTAGATAATCCTTTTAGATAACAGAAAGATATAACTTGCAAAGAACAGACAGACACAGAGGGGCAAGTACTTAATCGCCCTCCTACATTGTTGGCGGAGGTAAATAAGTACAGTAACTTTTAAATTAAATCCTTTTGGTACGTTCATGCTGAGACTTAGAGAATGGCGAGTGTTTTAAGCTTCCGAATCACACTTATGAAATATCTACTTTCTATTTGGCCCGATTGAAGAATAGCGAATAGAGCAATCATTCATAAAAAAAAATAGTTTTCTGGCTTACGTATCGATTCCTTTTATGGAAATTTTCTATTAAAAGGTTAATCCATGATGTAACGGGAATAGCTTTTCTCAGTAGACACAGTGCCATACAGATAATCAAACGTAGATTCGGGGAATCTGCAAAGCTCGCCATAGGGGACTGAAGTTTCAAAATTGCCCTATTTAGAAGGTCTGCTGTAGATTGACGAGCGTAAAAAAAGTATCTGGAGGAGATGAACTTCTGGACGTTAAACCTTTAAGTCAGTTGGCTTCCAGCAAAATGAAGTGTGGTCTCCAGTTCCGGTACAACACCACAAAGCACTCACGAGAGAGAGAGAGAGAGAGAGAGAGAGAGAGAGAGAGAGAGAGAGAGAGACTTAAACAGAGTGGTTGGTCTATCTTTTCCTCTCTCACACAGAACATCGGGAAGGTACAAACTCTTCAAGTAACGGAACGAAAATCATAAAGCGGCACTGTTCTGAATACGTGGCGAACCGACATTGTTAATTAAGATTCTTACATAATTCCTTACTTGCACTGTAAAAAGATCTCATACCTATATTGAACACACATATGAGTACAGATTTTTCATGAGTAAAGTTCTCATATGAGAAAGAGAGAGAGAGAGAGAGAGAGAGAGAGAGAGAGAGAGAGAGAATATATATATATATATATATATATATATATATATATATATATATACATATATTGTAGGAATTTTTAACATCAATGTTCATATAATATTCAAGGTCACTCTACCTCGGAAAATAATACCGAAAGGGGAATTATAACTGATCGCGGTTTTCTACCTGGGAGATTCGATTCCCTGGAGAAACAGCCACCTTCTTCAGTGACGAGTATTCTGTATGTTATATATATATATATATATATATATATTATATATATATATATATATATATGATATATATATATATATATATGTGTGTGTGTGTGTGTGTGTGTGTGTGTGTGTGTGTGTGTGTTGTACATACGGCTATTACTGGTACATAAATCACAAGTGACTTACATTTCTTTTTACAGAAAATGATAAGATGTGCAAACACTGACAAAAGGTAAAAGTAGAGACAATAATGGACAACAAACACATAAATGTATATATATAATTTTCTACTACACACGCACACCACACCCACCCACCCACACACACACACAACACACACACACACACACATATATATAATATATATATATATATATTATATATTATAGATATACATACAGACATATATCACACATAACATATCCACAGGTGAAAAATAAGAGACGGGGTGTTGGTCCTGACTTATTTCGACTTTATTTCCAAGCCATTGACGAAGGACTGACAGTGATATATAGTATTAGAAGTCACAAATATATATGCTACAGAGACAGTACTGACGAACATACACACAACCGTTTAAGACTGCAGCTCCACCCATAGGCAGATGTCAAGGTAGGAGTGGCTTTCAAAAATCATTTGGCTAAAATTTACAATAAATTCTCAAAGTACACTACCGATAAACGTACCCACCGTAGGAGACAAGAAGTCCACACCCGACAGGTGTCAGGGAGGCGGGGTTGGAAATCTCATTACCACTACTCCCCCCTTACTGTGTTTACAAATATGATAATCATATTTTTCATACATCACTACTGTCTACCTTAAAATTTAAACAGTTTACAATTTTTTTTTTTTTTTATATTGAAGGATCAAGTTTATACATTCCTTTCTTGTAAATTTTAGCCAAATGATTTTTGAAAGCCACCCCTACCTTGACGCCTGCCTGTGGGTGGATCTGCAGTCTCAAACGGTTGTGTGTATGTTCGTCAGCACTGTCTCTGTAGTGTATACGGATATATTTGTGACTTCTAATACTATGTATCATTATCAGTCCTTCGTCAATGGCTTGGAAATAAAGTCGAAATAGGTCAGGATTTACACCCCGCCACTTATTTTTCACCTGTGGATATGTGTGATAAATTAATCGACTGCTAAAGTTATATATATATATATATATATATATATATAATATATATATTTTGTATATAATATTGTCCCACTATCTCTACTTTTACTTTTTTGGCTCAGTATTTGTGATCCACATATGTGATTTGTGTATTTAGTAATAGTTGTATCTACTTGAAGTTAATTTCAAACTTCTATATGGGTCCAAGTCCAGGTTATGTTCATGTATAGTACTTATATAGTTAAATTGATTAGAATTAGTTACCCTCCTGAATTTTTTTTCTTTTCCCAGATATATCATTTTCCCTATAAGTTTACTGTATTTGCCCGGTGAAAATAGGTACTTTAACTTTCACACACACACACGACACACACACACACACACACACACACACACATATATATATATATATATATATATATATATATATTATACACACACACATATATATAATATATATATATATATATATATATATATATACATATATATATATATATATATATATATATATATATATACATAACATACATACATATATATATAGTATATATATATATATATATATATATATATATATATATATATATATAATATGATATATATATATATATATATATATATATATATATATATGTGTGTGTGTGTGTGTGTGTGTGTGTGTGTGTGTGTGTGTGTGTACAATGATATTAGTGTGTTTGCATTCATTTGTGAGGTGAACCGGACGTTAACCGGTAAACTATTTACGAAGTTTAACATAACCACAAATAGCTAGTTTGTGTAAGATCAAATTTTCATAGAAAGTTTTAGATTTTTATTAATTATCAGTGTAAATGCTGTTGTAATACCGCGGCTTCGAGTTAGTTTTAAAGGGCAAATAATACTTTTTAATTCATTCGTTTTAGTCTTAAGTATGCTTTAATCATGATTTCGTACCGATTACCGCTTAAAGTCACTTCAGATCGTTTCTAGTCTCCAAAATGTTGCCTCATTTATAATATAGAGTTACATATACGCTGATCTCCATTCGTGATTATTAATTAAGTGAACCATTGCTTCGACATAAAATAAATACAGTAAAGTGAAGAACTGTAGTAAGAGCAATTATCATGTCTAAATATGTATCCTTTTAGAGTGTTGGTTCAGGTCGATCCTGTTTACAAACTTAGATAAGTGATAGGTACTACCTACCTACGGCTACGATTCTTGAACAGTGTGAGTCTCGCTATTCCAGGTTACAGTATATACGTGAATTTTTGTACTGTTCGTTCTGTTTAAGTAATAATCGCTACATTCTTAATAGTAACAGCCATAGTTTCAGTTAGTGGAAATTTGACAGTTCAGTCAATCCTGAATACTAAGAAAACGAAGAAATGTGCAAGGCAGAATATTCACGATATTCATCATGAAAACCTGTGACGTTGACAGAATAGTAATTTATCCACTCCCTTTGTAATTGTATACTACTACACTCGGGAGACTAAATTATTGTTGTTTTTTACTCTTCGATTCTTTTCGTTTTTTAAATGTCTTAGTGTAATTTCTAGTCGACAAGGAACAAGTACATTGATATTTGTGCAAAGAAATTTCACAGGAAGTCATACCAATGACATTTGTCGAAGTCGGTCAGTTAGTCTTTGTCACCAAAGCGACGAAAACAAACCTTTTCTACCCCCTCCCCTAAACCACGTCTAGACTGTGACTAATGTACTTATGGATAAATAATTTTTCAATGCATTTACTATGAGGTAAGAAATTGTCTTCATATTAACTAATTATGATTTTTTAGCAGTTTTAATTGCTAGGCTAAGAGATCTGCGTCGTATTAGCTTGACAGTCTCTTATTAGGATGCGCTACCACGTAGCCTACCTAACATTTTGACTGTAAGTTAGTGATAGTGTTTGGAACCCTAGAGTCCTCTGGCTGTTCTCTACTTCTCTGCATAAGCATAAAAAAGAATTAACCGTGTGCCAGCTAGCTAATAGACTAGGCACGTGATTAACTTTTCCTCTGATCCTACCTACCTAGGTAGCCTAATACCCAAGCTACCTTTAAACCAAAGGAAGGGTCCTACCTACTATTTCACAAGTAGCCCCTAGAGATTAAGGCGCGTGGTATGTGTCGAAATAAAAGGGTAGGTAATTCTACAGAATAGTTCCGCACAGACTGCAAGGAACGTAACCGCGGATATGACATCCACTAGGGATTTGGGGGTCCAATGTATTATTTCGCAGTGTTTAGTACTGGCCCCTGGGGGTTAATTACAGTCATCCGAATAAATATTACTTAAAATTCTTGTTCAGGAGGTAAAACTGCATAGAAAACCGCAGCTGCCATAGTCTAGGCCGCTGCGGAATAGCACTGTAGATCTACCAAGGGGTATAGTAATTTATTTACAAGAGAACAATAGGTAAATTAGATAAGGTATGTAGGTAGTAGCCTACTTAGCTAACATGGATTGTAATTGTTTAAGATAGCAATGTTTGACAAAGGCTAGCTATCCTAGGTGCAATATGTAAAACTGTATTATGAACTGATTTAGTTATATACAGTTAATTCTTTACTGCATTTATACTTTGATGAGGCAATTAGTCTATTAGCTATTGAACATTTCTTCTCCTCCCCTTAAGGCTTGGTGTAGAATTGTTTGTAAGACCTCCTCATTGTCCTATAGTTATCTTTTTAACATCACTCTCGTAACTCGTAAAATTTTTACTGGCTAAAGAAATACAGAAATATTAAGTTGGCCATGAAAATAAGAGATTGTGCAAGCAAGATATTATGGCACATTGCCTATAAACTGTTTGTCAACTTTACAAGAGGTTGGGAAGGACCTCTTAAGTTTCTATTAGGGTAAAATACCAAATGGTTGGCCTCTACCATAGCGCAACCACCTTCCCTAAAAAAGGAAATTATTGCCTTAATTTGTGACTTGGGAGAAAAAACTTACTTCGAGAGGAAAGAAGAGGTCTCGAGGTGTTGCTTCGATGGATGCTGGCTCTATCCTGGGTTACAGGATGTGTTAAAGTATTTTTTCGTAAAGGTGGTCGCGCTACGGTAGAGGGCGGCCATTCGGTATTTTACCTTATGTACTTATGAAAACATCTTCAAGATGGAATTGAGTTATGAAAAATTCATGAAGCCCCAGGCCTAGTGTACATAGGTATATGTTCATAAGGGAAAAAATGACAGATTTTTTTAAGTACGTACTAATTTGTATTTTTCCTGACATTCAAACCTGAGGTCTTTACATATTAAAATACCTTCAGCACAGCTGGAAACTGGCCATTCAATTCTAATGAGGTTGTTAGGTAGTTAATTACTGGATGGTTGGGTAGGGAGTCCCACCCTTCTGTCCAGCAATGCATTGATTTACCTTCTGGCCACTTCTCAAGCTGCACCCATCCTGTTCTACTCTGCCTGCTGACGGTATCCTTAATTTCATATACAATCCAGGTTTTTTCTTTGATAATTTTGTGTGAATATTCTGATAATTGTGACTTACTTTTGTTTTGCTAGATGCAAACCCATGAGTCATCTCAGCCTAAGGAAGGGAAGCCTCTTGCCTTGCAGTATTTCCCAGACACCAGGAATGTTCCTTGCAAATGCTTCCTCTCCCCTCTTGAAATTTATCCTCACCTCTCTATGCACTCACCATTGACAGCATACATGTAACCAAAGTAGCCCATGTGATGAGTGTTGTGATTGGTCTTCAGAGTACTAATAGGTACTGTTTGTTCGGAAGAGGAAATACAAAAGAAAGGCTTCCTGCACGTCATTGGCTGGTTACTCACCCCCAGTAATGCCAAAGGTTGCCAATACATCTAGTTTTTCCCCTCCCCCAGTGAAACTGCCTCTTGTTCCTACTTCTCCTTAAGGAGAAGTAACTCCTTCATGATCTCCGGTTGCTTCGTCAATAGAGTGTGCAGAGGAAGGATAACGGGCCAGGACGACAAGACTCAGGTGGTCTATGCTCATTCGGGGTGGGGGAGGACTCCCTCTCAGAGCAGAGGGAGACAGCCTCAACTAACCCAACTTTTTCAGGTTTGGAGGAGATCCAGCATACGTCAGGGGAACATAGGGAGCTTTGGCCCTCCCTAGGTCTCTCTGGGAAGCCTTTGGTCTGGGATTGATCTCCCACCTCGATGCCTCCTTGACTATTCCTGTGACCTAGTGTATGTATACTGGTAAATGTGTCCATAAGGGAAAAAATTTGCCTTCAGTTATAGTATTGCTTTCATGTGACACCAAGGTATTGGTAGGATACCAACATTATCACTTGTGCTTATCTGTATGGTAGTTTTGACACATTTATTTCTGATAAATTTTCAGGGAGCAATAAGTCTGGTTTGCTGCCATCCATCTACTCTGTAATGTATGTCAGCTTTACTACCATTAGTTACTGATGATTAGCTTCTTAACCTTATTTGTCAATCAATCAAATGCTTGCTTTTAGGCCCTGTATTAATGGTTTGAAACTTACTGCCTCATTTATTAATCATTCTGTTCATTGATACTACCCATTATGGTGGAAGTTATCTACGTAGTTTATCACATTTCAGAGTTTCATGAAAATCAAGAATTGTAGGGTGTTTGAAGCTTTGTCTATAGAGAATGGTGTGTTTCCTGTCAGGATAAGACATCATTGGTTGTGTATCAGCTGCTGTCATACTTGCGACTAAAATTTGCCATGTAAGATAAGGCTGTATATACAAATGGCACCCATCCCTCATGTCCAGTTAGCAGTTTGTCCAATACTAGTTTGTTTCAGTTAGGAAATGATGAATCCTTGTAAAACTTACTGAAGGTATGATCCAATGGTGTAGAGGTTAGTTTAGAATATGTCCTGAAATTCTTGGTTTTCTTTTTCTCCACCAAAAAACTTGAGTTTCCTTACTGATTTCCTTACTGATTTCCCTAAATTGTGAGCTGAAGGGTTAACAAAGCATATCTGATGGGAATAAATATTTCAAAAAAAAAAAAAAAAACTTGGGTTAAACCAAAATTTAGTTTGAGATCATTTTTGAACAACTTGTAAAATTTTAGTTAAATGGCTCCACGTATGACATCAATTTCTCACAAGACCAAATTAAAAGTAGTCAAATGCTGATGATTTTGGCATTTTTTCCGGAGAGTGGAAGACTTCTCAAAGATTAACATGTTGAGACTTTGCCAGTATTCTAAGTATACTCACTTGATGTTTTCAGTGATTTTTTTTTTCTTAAGTTCATCTGACAAAGTTCCTCTCACATTTCATTTGGAAGGGGAATATCCATAATTAAAGAGTTTTTAATGAGTTGTTTACTGGACTGGAAAATAAGTCAAACATAAACTTCAAGAAATTTAGTGTTAAAGTTAATATTTGGCAGATCAATGATAAATTTGTGTTTAACTCAATAATTGATGAATAGTTTTTGGAAACTACATTATTTGACGAGTGCAATTTCATATAGCTAATGTTTTTATTTTGCAAGTACAGTTTCTGAAAATGACCCAAAGAGCTATATGTTGCGGGGTCCAAGAGAGGATAAAGACCTCCCTTCCAGCCAGGCAGGGTGCAGCATCCTGAGATCATTGTCACTTCTACACATTTTTGTTTCTGGATTTTTTCAGGTTTTTTATGATTACATGATCGAATCATAATTTTTTACAATTTTATTGTTGTTCTCTTTTATTTGGCTTTCTTAACTCAGAAACCCCAGTTCCTACTGTTGTATATATATGTAGAATTATTAGTATGTAATATTATTATGAGAAATAAAATTGAATGTTTTACCTCAAAATTAATGGTAAAAAATGTACAGAACACAATGGTTCAGGTTTTGTGTCCTAGTGGAAATTCTTTAAACATGCAAAAATAGATGCCTTAACCTTCCATAACATTACTTATCCTGACCTGAGTTGTAGCTCTCTACATGATATGAAACATCTCTTGCTTAAAAGCTGTGCATAATATTTAAATAGATGCCAGTTGAATTTTTATTTAAAAAGTCTTGGTAGTTTAAGCTGATATGTATTCAGTAATTTCAACATTGCCTTACCTAACCAAAATTAACTAAGTGTTTGGAGGGTTCTCACATGAATCTTTGTGACTGCCACCCCCATAAACTAAAAGGAAAAGATTACTGCAGTAGTATAAGAATAAAATGCAAAGAAAAGGGAATACATTACAGTGTCACAAAGAACATGTATGCTATAGCATGTTTTGTTTTATATATAAAAGTAGTTGCTAGCCCTCCAGATGGTTGGGTACCACCAGGTCATTACAGTATTCCAGATACAGTAGTAGTACTCGGTTATTGTTGGGGTTCCCTGTGGTAAATAATACCCGTTTGTTGCACCCATAATTTCATCTTAAGAGATTGCCTGTAATTGAAGTCCTATCTGCTCTTCGTTGAGTTATGTTATAATACTTTTTATTGCCAAATTAGTAATTTATTTTATATTCATTCACTTTAAGCTAATCCTGTTGGCTTAGGGAAAACTTTTTGGTATTGCATCTTTTTTTTTTCCATCTAGTCAGTCACTCTCATTATGTTTTAAAAGAAACTCATTCTCTCCAGAGTTAGATGTGTTCTAGATATGAGTGGTGTCTTAACTTCATCGATAGAGCATCGGGGTTAGCTAGCACACACTGCCATCATGGTCAAGTACCTAACTGCATAGTCAACCAAATTTTAATCAGATTTCAGGAGCTAATATTACTTACTTGATGAAATTCTCAAGTCCATTCTGGAGTGTGGGATTTTTAGCATAGTGAAGTAAAAAGAGACTAACAAGCTAGATTGGAAGTGATCAAGGATAAGAAGGACCCTTTGCAACCTTTACTTTCTTGTTAGAGAAAAATCAGGACCTGCAGATGTATAGAGGCATAAGAGCCAAAAGTTTCAGATGCTACTCTGAGTACCAGTATGTATTGGGTATTGAAAGGAAACTTGGATTTCAAATGTATTACAGTGGTCCCCCCGTATTCGCGGGGGATGCGTACCAGACCCCGCTGTGAATAGTTAGAACCCGCGAATGTTTGGAACCCCTCTAAAAATGTTAAAAACAGCCTATTTTGTTAGTTAAAACTCAAGAAAAAACCACTAAAAATTTTCATACTTGGTTTTTTTAATAGTTTTATCACAAAAGGTGCATTTTATGATGAAATTGATAAAAAAAAAAGGAATTTGTGGATATTTCTCATAGAAAAATACCGTGAATGCACTAATTTTCTGCGAATAATGCGGGGAAATGTTCCCGAGAGAAATCCGCGAATGTGTGAGTCTGCGAATCCGGAGAACGCGAATATGGGGGCCCACTGTATACTGTTTGCATGTAAAATTATCTCTGGCTTCAAAGTGTAGATCATACTGCAGTTTTCCCCATGGTGTTCATTTCTAGTTATAGTTTATTAGTTACCTCCATTTTTTTTTAAGTCTTTGAGGTTATTTAAATCACATATTTTTTATAATTAAATAGAATTGATAGTAATTGTCACTATTTTTCAGCACGAATCACAAGTACCAAACATCTCCTCCTCCTTCAAGGGCACTCTCACCCTCAAGTGTGGGGTCATCAACCGCTCCTCTGAGCTATAGAGCAGGATCTCCACTTCCAACACCAGCAGCACACAGGTTAGACTACACTACTAATTTTGTTTTTTTTTGTGCTTATAAGAGTACAAACAATTACAGTAGATTTTTTTTCACTAGATTGTGATGTGAAAAATTTTAAGTAAATAGTTAACGTAAATGTTAGAGTTGAGACTAAAATTTCAAAAGAGAGGAAGAGAAAGTTCAGAAAGATTGTTGGTGTAATGGTGCTGTATGAAATATGTAATCAGTAACAACACTATATACATATACAGGCGGTCCCCGGGGTTACGCCGGGGGTTCCGTTCTTGAGACGCGTCGTAAGCCGAAAATCGTCGTAAGCCGGAACATCATGAAAAATCCTAAGAAAACCTTACTTTTAATGCTTTGAGTGCATTGAAAACTATGTAAACTACATTCTTATGGCATTTTTCATAAAAAAAAAATTCAAATATTGATTATTTTGCATTTTTGGTGTCATATTTCATCTGCCAGATGAGCGTTGTAGGTGTCGTAACCCTGGAACATGCGTCGTAACCCTGGAAATAACGTCGATTGACAAGCGTCGTAAGCCGACACCGTCGTAACCTCGGAATGTCGTAAGCCGACACCGTCGTAACCTCGGAATGTCGTAAGCTGACACTGTCGTAACCCGGGGACTGCCTGTATAATACTTATGACTTAATCTGTAGTTGGATTCTTAGTTTTTTCATGAGCCTTTTCCAGTTGTTTTTAATACAGTAATCCCTCGCTACTTCGCGCCTCAAGTTTCGTGCCCTCTGTGGATCGCGGATTTTTCAAAAATATTCATAAAAAATTCAAAGTTGAGAAAAAATGGCGCGGACGCTAGCAGAAGGCAGAGAGTGTACATTAGAACATCAGGTATCAACACGGAGATGGCGTGTAACTCAAAATCCACCTCTCTGATTCGCTGGCCATCTCGGCTCCTGAATCTCATCTCGCAAGCTGATTGGCCGAGCCGCCGAGACGCGTTACCCAGCATCTCTCCCTGCCCAGCGCCCAGTGAAGGAAGACCGTATTCATTGTTCTCTCGCGCTCGTGTCGCTACTCTTGCCGCGCGAAAGTTTTAGCTGTTCTTTTGTGCTTTTTTTGTGCAAGATAGTGCTTGTGACGCCCTTGAAAATGGCTCCTAAACGTCCTGCACCCTCTACATCCTCTGGTGAACCCAAGAAGAAGAGAAAAATGATGACGGTGAATGAGGAAGTGAAATTATTGGACATGTTTAAGGCAGACAGTTGCTATGCGTCTGTTGCCCGCATGTACAGACTGAATGAATCAACGGTTCGCTACATAAAAAAAGACGAATTAAAAATCCGTAAAACTGCCTCAATAACGTTCTCCAAGGACACTAAGCGCGTTGTGACTCCTCGTAATAAGGATTGTGCAAATGGAGAATACGTTATCAGTGTGGATAACGGACTGTCGGGAAAAGAAGGTTAGTCTCGATACCAACATGATTCGATACCAACATTGATAGAGGTGAGTTATGTATCTTGTTATAAGAATACAGTTATTATTTACATATTCATGTACATGTACACACAAAAAATGTATACTACGCATTTAAAAAATAGGGGGGACCCTACTTCGCGGTTTTTCACTTATCGCGGTCGGTTCTGGTCCCCATTAATAGAATAGGTGAGGGATTACTGTATTCATTTTATGAAAGGATGCTCTTCATTATTCATTACATTATTCATTTATATTTATTTTTCATTGTTTTCTGTATGTAAAACTGTTTATTCCCTATAAAATGTATTTTTTTTATATATTTTTGGGGGTCGAGTGCATTAATTGTATTTACATTATTCCTTACGGGGATTATTGTATCGGACTTTGTGTGAGGTTCTGGAACACACTATGTAAAAAAGCCAAGGTTCCACAGTACAAAAGAATCCTCATCAAAGATGGATGATCTATCCATGTTGAAGCTTGTATTAGTGTCCCTACTGGTAATGTTTCTTCTCCATAGCCGTTCTTCATGTTCTGCCTTTTCTTTCATGGGCTGTTGTCCTTTTAGTATATTGCAAATTTTCTCATGCCATAAAAAGCTCACACACACACCCTTCCCATGCTGTTTTTAAAGATTTCTTTCCTGCTGCTTTACTTTTTTATCACTGAAAACTATTTCAGATTCTTAAACATAGGTGCACACAGTGTCCATCTTTACTTTTTGAAGATATTTTTCATGTTTCCATTCCTGCTTTTCAATTTGGAAAATACTGTATAGTCAAATAACTATGGCACTAGTGAATATTAATGCTAAGAGATATACAGGCAAATGATACAGTTCAGGAAATGGTAGTCATACCAATATTGATAGCAGTACTGTTGAAGACTTGAGTATAGCAAGAGCAGTATCATTTGAGAATTGCATAATGGTTAAAATGATGAGGGAAATGAAAAAAAACAAAAAAAAAACAGACTAGAGTACTTTGTAAATTATGAATGCTACATGTGGGAGTAGAGTAACAACAGTCTGGATGAAGGGGGAAATGAAATAGCTAGGTTACTGGTTGGTAAAGGTATCCTTGTAGTATATAGTAGAGTAATGAGCATTTACAGAGAGCAGAGAAACTAGAGGAAATGTTCTGACTACAGAATCCCAAGGTCATGGCTGAATTGCACGAAGAAAATAAAATGGTCGTATGGTAAGAAGGTAAAAAGAGCATTCAGGTTGTGTAGTAATAGATATGATAGTTGTAGGATAATGACATAAAGGAAGGCCCAGATCATGAAGAACCAAATGGAAATTTAGGTAGAGAGAACACAAGGTAATAGAGAGTGCTGGTTACTCAATGACTTTTCCGCTATAAACAGTGGCATAAGTGGAAAAGCTGATTTAAAAAAAACTTGGAAGATGTTAAATTTCTCTCTCTCTCTCTCTCTCTCTCTCTCTCTCTCTCTCTCTCTCTCTCTCTCTCTCTCTCTCTCTCTCTCTCTCATACTGTGTGTGTGTGTTTTGTCATGTTGTCATTCTTATTATTTGTGTATAGTACAGTGGACCCTCCCTCCCCAATATGTAAAATCCACTAATACTTGGAACCCCCTCTAAAAACACTTATAACTGACTATACCAAATGTATACCTAAATAAATAACATCCTACATCAATTATACCTTTATTTATTATCCTATTACTTTATTAATCTTTGAGATCATATTATTAATATAATTTCAAAGTCATCTTAAACATTAGTACCCTTAAAGATATGTATATATACATACACACATACATATATATATATATATATATATATATATATAGATATATATATATGATATATATATAGATATATATAATATATATATATATATATATATATATATAGATAGATATATATAGATAGATATAGATAGATATATATAGATATATAGATAGATATATATAGATATGATAGATATATAGATAGATACTATATATATATATATATATATATATATATATATATATACTATATATATAGATATATATATATATATATATATATATATATATATATATATATATATATATATATATATATATACATATATCTATATATATATATATATATATATCTATACGTATCTAACCCTTCCAGCCTAAACAGAGAGAGAGAGGGAGAGAGAGAGTGTTACCACAGACATATCTTGTGTTGGACAAGAGAGAGAGTGACCTTATCTCTTTAATCTCTCAGGAATGTTCATCTATTTCTCTTTACTAGCAAGAAATTTTTTTTGTTTTTTGTCTTCCAAAGATGTATTACCTTTACAAGAATTTTTAAAACACTGTAAACATGTATCTTTTCCTGAGAGAGAGAGAGAGAGAGAGAGAGAGAGAGAGAGAGAGAGAGAGATTTCAGTACGTATGTATTTCCTTTGACTGTCAAGTTGGCAACACTCAGACTTACTAAGTTGGCAGCACTGACCATCCCACCCTTACTGTCAGTTTTCTTGACATTTCTGACAGGTTCACCCTCCCCCTCTCTCCAAGTCTCTCGCAAAAAGATTGGGGTTTCCTTTATTTACGTATAATTTATTAATTTATAAACTGAAATCTTAAATTCACTATTGTGTGGGTGGTGATGCTCAAGAGTTTTTGTTGTGCCCTGTCCGGGCCCTGCGTTGCTATCTTAAAAGGACTCGGCACCTTAGACCAGGCTGCCGCAGACTTTTTGTTAGCACAGGCTGTACAAAGAAAGAGTTGTCTAAGAATACTATCTCTTTCTGGATATGGGAAGCCATCAGACAGGCATACTTGACACTTGATAATTCCACCATCACGTCTGTGCAGGCTAGAGCACATGATGTTAGAGGTATTGGTCCCTCTCTGGCTTTCAAAAAGAACTTGGCTGTACATAGAGCGCTGAGCGCTGGTACTTGGTTACGCCAGTCCACGTTCACCTCTTCCTATCTTGAGGATGTTGCCCACAGATCTATGGACTTGTTTTCCCTGGGTCCTGTGGTGGCTGCCCAACAGGTTGTGTAATTTAGTTGCCCTTAACAGGGCACCTTTGTATCTTACCTAAGATGATTGTGTGGATGAGAGAATGGGTGAGTTGGCTGGTCTCCTTCTTTCTCTTGTACCTTTCCTTCTTCCTT
The DNA here is from genome assembly GCF_015104395.2 of Macrobrachium nipponense. Classification (NCBI taxonomy): domain Eukaryota; kingdom Metazoa; phylum Arthropoda; class Malacostraca; order Decapoda; family Palaemonidae; genus Macrobrachium; species Macrobrachium nipponense. Next base: position 79,333,342 of record NC_087204.1, read on the forward strand.
CGGGCAGTTTAAGGAATAGACGCATCATTTGCTGGACTGGTCTGTTACAGGTGAGTAAGGTAGTCATACTGGTAGTGTGGTCGTGCAATATACAATATCTTGCCCACTATTTGGTAGCATAGGCTCCACTCCTTGGCAAGGAGGAGTCAGGTATAATACAAACCCTAGTGTCTTGGTTTGTTGTTGGACAGTCAAAGTTTCTCTTTGGTTCCCTATACAATGGTTATCCCATATATCATTGTATGTCACTCAGGTTCTGAGTGGTTAGATATTAGTTTATCTAGCTTCTCAATGGGCTTCAGTCCCTCTCTTAGAACTATTTCTTTTGAGAGCTGGACTGGTGGGTAGGCCCCCAGCCGGTCTAGGATGTCTTATACCTCCCTCCAAGTATGAGTCTATCCTATTGTTAAGACTGTGTTAAGACCAAAGGTTTGTTCACGTATGAACAAATGACAAATTTTCTAAGACAATTTGTATTTTTCAAAGCTACAAACCTGAGGTCTTAACGTTATACTGCCCACCTCTAGCCACTCCTCTATTTGTTAAGTCATCCTGAGTTGGGAAAGACTGGCGTAGATGCGTGGTCCTTGATCACTCTTCACCCGATCTACACGTGTTGCCAGATATCACAGGATTTCTTGCTTTCATCTGCTTTTTAACCGGATCCAGCTAGGCGCTAGAAATTATCCTATTGTTAAGACCTCAGGTTTGTAGCTATGAAAAATACAAATTGTCTTGGAAAATTTGTCATTTTTTTATGTTTACATTATAATATTGAAAATTAGTAAAGAATTTATTTATTATGTGTACAAAAAACATACATCTTGGTGTGAGAGAGAGAATTTTTAATATTTAATATTAATAAACTTAATATAATATTAATAAATATTTATATTTGAAAATTAGTCTGTTTTAATGTTGAAAATTAGTAAATGATTTTTGTATGATAAAAAATGTATTTAGTCATGAAAATAACATCAAAATACACTAATTAGTGAAAATTTATCTATGGAAAAGGCTGCAAATTGCTGAATTTTTTGTGAATAATTTATAGATAGGCTCAACAGAAAAAAACCCGCAAATGGGCGAGTTCGCAAATCTTGAAGTGAATACGGTGGTTTGATTGCATGTATATGCCAGTATACATACATGTTTATTGCATACAGATCCTTATTTGTTCCTACACGAATAGAAACCATCAGTATTTACTTAGGAATTACCTTCAGTGCAAGGTGGAGCAGGCTGTTATACATAATATGGTTGTTCGGTAGTTGCACTACTACTGGTGGGAGAGGAAAGGGTTACCCTCACCTTCCTCCTTCACTGAGTCATGTAATCACTTACCTTGTAGCCTTCATTGGGAAGAGACACTATATTGCCTTCCTCTGCCCAAATGTTTCCTTCACTACGTTTTGGTTTTTATCTTCCTTTTGTTGTGCTTGAAGATCTGTAATATACTCCATCTGTTCTTATTGGATGTCATCCAAACCCAAGAATCATCTAAGCTTAAACCTCGCTTTTGCCTAGGTGTGGGAGAGCGACATTGCAATTGCTTTCTGTCACCCTCTGAAGTAGACCCGCACACCATTTGCACCAAATGCTGCAAGCGTGTGTGTTCCATGACTAATACTCGTCCTGAGTGTTGTGACTGGTCCCCAGACCAGTGGATGAGGTTTGCTGGAAAGAGGAAATCTAAAAATGTTGCTCATCCATCTTCGGAGGGGTACTCTTCTCCGAGGACACTGGGTAGCTCCTTATCTCTTCCCATGTGATTCCATTCAGCTGCTTCTTCATCTAGGGGAGAAATTACTCCTCCACATTTCCCTGGTGCTTCAACCATAGGGGTTTTGCATGGATGAGCGGGGGCCTATCACAATCTCTTGAGGGCTTCTTCCTTTTACTCCAGGGGGCAGCAGCATTCTTTCTCTGGGCAAAGGGAGGTAGCCTCTAATATTCCATCGTCTTCAGGTTTGAAGGAGATTGGGAAGACCTTTCAAGATCTTAGGAACCTCTGGCCATCCCCAGGTCTTCCAGGGGAACAATCGGTGTGGGGCTTGATTGCACATCTTACTGCCTGCAACCAGCCCCCATCTCTTCGGTGTCAGTAACTGGGACTACAGTTTCATTTATGGTATCTAAGGCCGCCATGACAACTGTCACAGCGCCCTCAGTTATTCTTTTGGTCCCATCAACATCAACACACTCTCTGGTGTCTCTTGACGTTAAGGATCTTCTGACCAAATTAATGAAGAGGTACAAGTGTGAGAGAATGTCAAGGAAGAGACCCTGTTCCCCCTCTACATCACCAGTATCATCTTTTCCATCTGCTTTCACCTCCTTCCCTTGTTCTTCTGAGGGTCCTGTTAGGCGGACAGACCCGAAGAGGAAAAAGGGGGTGCTCTAGACCACAAGATCCCCCCTTCTCCTTTTGAGTGTCCTCTTAGGCAGACAGACCTGAAGAGAAAGGCAATAGCTCTAGACCTGAAAAGGCCCATGGGCCCTCTCATGGCTTGTTTTCTACAGATGAAGCACGAAAATCTTTTTACAACTCTCACATGTCCCAGGATGGGGGTCCACAGCTCAGGTGTTCCCGAACATCTGAGGTGTGGAATACACTCTCCCCTGTCCCAGGACAGGGGACCTGTGTATTGGGTGTCTCCAGACATCCAAGACCCAGGAATGTGCCTATTCCCCTGTCTCAGAACAGAGTACATACCTGCTTCTTGGGGTGTCCCTGGTCATCCAAGGCGTGGAAACATCGCACCCTGGGATCAGCCACAACCAATTGACATGCAGGGCATCAGTATCAACGCCAGACATCTCTGATTGTCTAATGTCTGGTAAAGATCCTTCTTCTGTACAGAGTTCCAAGGTTCCAACCATCATGGTAGCAAGTTGAGCGGGGCACACTTCCATGCCCCAGTCAATCCTCGCACGTGGGTCACTTCAACCTGTGCCCCCACAGGTTCTCATCCCTGAGCTCCAACGGACCTGCGCTGCTATGATAAGTGTTCGTGGTTCCCAGACCAAGACGCAGCTTACAGAGAGAGACGGGTGTGCAACATGCAAACGTTGCCCCCACCCCCACCCCCAAGTCCCTGACCCAGGATGCGGCTTCTTTGAGCCTTACCTTGGATGTTTGGATGTTGGGTCCCAAGCAATGATACTATAGAGTACACAGAGATACTAAACTCGAATTTTTTCCCATGAAAGTCGTCATATGTAAAGACCAGTGGTTTGTATTTATGTAAGAACAAATGACAAATTTTATACCGAACATACAAACCTGAGGTCTACATAAATCGCCCACCTCTAGCCACCCCTCATTCTGCTACCTGGGCTGTAGGGCAAGTGGTTAGGTGACTCGGCAAAGAGAGGTGGTGAGATTGCCCCTCGCCTCTCCCACCAGTAGTGCAACTACCTAACAACCTTGTGGTGTAGAATAACTTGCTCCAACTTGCACTGAATGTAATTCCATGTAAAGATCTCAGGTTTGTATGTTAGGAAAAATACAAATTACTTTTAAAATATGTCATTTTTAAAGACTATTGACACTTATAACAGATACTTTGCCCTGTTTTGAGAATCTGAGAAAAGTAAATGTTGCATTATGAGCATAGACTATATTATGTGGGGATTACAGTGGTTTGTTATATTAGTTATTCTTAGGATTTATGGGTTCTTGGAACTACAAAAGATCTTGGGATCAACATTAAAAAATTATTCCTATGTTTAACTGTATATGTAGGGGTATGATAATATGAACAAGGATGATAAGTTTTTCTCCATTCTTTCCAGACACGACTGCATGACAGCTGCAGCAAAAAGATACAAGTACCTTCGACGGCTTCTCAAGTTCCGTCAAATGGACTTTGAGTTTGCTACTTGGCAGATGGTATATTTGTTTTATTCGCCACAGAAAGTCTACAGAAATTTCCAGTACAGAAAGCGTAAGTACAGTATTGTTACTGAAGAATTTTTGTTCTTGCAATGTGAACATGGATTGTTCAATTACCAATAGCATTGTAAAGAACCATCCTACTTGCAACCAAGCTTGGTGCTGACCAACTGGTTGTAAGTCAAAATGGATGTAAGGGGCTGACATACTTGGTTGGGCATTGTTATATCAAGTGCCTACTTAATACTTTAATGTAATGTACAATAGTTATTTCAGTATTTTTACTATAATGTACTTCTATTAAAGGTATATTTTAATCATTTACGTAATGTATATTATGTACAGGTAAGCATAGAGTTGCAATGGGGTTAGCTTCTTGCATGCATTTCAAAAGTCAGTTTTAGCATAGATCGGTTTGCAATTCCGTCTACAGTGCACTTAATACCAAATGATGCTGCCGATAGGGCAGGGTAACTCAATCTAATGCTGCCCGAGTGATGAGAGAGCTCTCCTGAGATGGCACATTGCTGAGTAACTCAGATATCAACTGTCATACTGCACATACTCTTATGCCTCAGCCCACACAGCCCTGATACCAGAAGTAAGGTTGTAAGTACTAGAGGTTGTATGTCAGCAGGTTGTAAGTTGGATGGTACTTGTACAGCATTGATTATTAAATGAAACTCTTATCAAGTGTCTGTTATATGTGGTATGTACTTTAGATGCTACTTTACTAATACAAAGCAAATTTTACTGTTGTTTTTAACTTTTGGTCAGTCAGCCAGTAGCAATTTGTTCAGTTAGATTAATGCCTCATAAAAGGAATTGCTGTGAGAAGATATATTTTTAGCAGTCCTTGGATCAAAGGCATGTTCTGTCTCATGGAATAAGATGCCAAATATCCTTTATAGTTTATCCACAAAACAGGTCATTGTGTAAGTAGTAGTTACAATCTTGTTCCAGGCTCACTGGTTGAAGAATGATATTAAAAAATATTAGTAGCACAGTACTTTGTGATATTTTATATAATTTTATTGAATCTCCAGGCTAACTTTCACTTATGCTCTTAGTAGTATTTAAAACATTGATTCTAACACAGTTGGTAGACAAACTAATAAGGGGAAATAGTACATCAGATCTGGTATTTTCCTCAAAGTGCAATACATATGAGATCCATTGTAAGTGTTAAAAAGAATCTGGATAAAGAGATCATGGTTCAATTTGACTTCAAGCTGAAACTGCCTTTTGAGAAGAAGTATAACATTCACAAAGCTACTTTTGAAAAGCATACTTTATAAGGTTACAAGTAACCTGGGAAGCATGCAGAGCAAATTTCGATTTGAGTCAAAACCAACTTTTTGCTAATATGAGACTGCTACATTCAGAAACAAAAATAACACCAATTTGCATCGTGCAGCTAAGAAAGTCAGAGAGAGATGGAAACCACACAAACTGCCAAAGTTACAACAATTGCAGCTCATAAAAAACGTTAAGAAGTTAGTGATAAATTTGGAAAGCAGAGTTAGAAGTTGAAGCTAAGAATAAATCTTGTGCAAAAGAAAATCCTTTTACACAAGTGAACAGTAGCAAACTAATCAAGAGTACAAATTTTCCCTGAAAAGCTAAGGATATCTCGAGGAACTACAGGCGTGACAGCTTGATTTTGTAAGTTTCTAGGAAGACACCTAGACTTAACATAGCAGATAATGCAAGGCCTTAAGTTAAATATAATTTAAAAATTGTAAATGGATTTGCAGAGCAAATTTGACAGATAGTATATGGCAAAAGTAAGAAATCTAAAGGATGGATGAGAATTAATAGGCAGAAGCAGTATTTTCCAAATCTTGTAACATTTATGTTAGTGTGAAGGTACGTACTATAAAATGGTCAAGTGCAGCTGATAACCTCAGTTGAGTTGTGTGAGGACTTTTCAGATATACTTTAGCAACCCACTCAATAATCATGCCCGAGTTCCTTGTTAACTGCTGATGGTTTTTCAGGCACTGGATCTTTGTGTCTGGAGGTATTTCACTAGTGTGTGTGTGTGTATGTTTAAGTGGAAGCAAGCTAGCTTTTTTTGTCTGCTACTGCTGAAGATTGAATGGCAATAGCCAGCTAGATATTATACATGTACAGTAGTACCTTGACCTACGAGTGAATTAATGCACTGTACAAGTTTTCCAAGGTACGAGTTGTCAATCTGTCGATTTTTTGCTTTGTTGCACGAGCAAAAAACTGAGGTACGAGCTCGAGATGACACTGCTGCTTAGATGGCATAGTGATGAAAATTAAAATAAGCAAAGAAGAAAAGTAAATATGTATATTTTCCATTAATCTTTTAAAAACTTATACATTACTTCACTGTATCCAATAATATTGTATGTAAGTCTCATATTGTATTACAAAATATACTAACATTTCTTAAAAGAAAATTGTAATATTATGTAGGTACCCTGAATTGTATACAGACAACTATATTAGACATGGAATCCCATTTGCTAGCCCCTTGAGTTGGATTAATCAAATACTATGTTATTCAGAGAACTTTTCTTAAATTAGGTAGTGACAGCCTAGTTTGAAGTTGACTCCTCTTTTATTAGTAACTATAGGTGGTGCCTATCAGTATTTGATCTATTTACAGTAGTCTGCTTTCCCTGCTGACCAAAACTAAAACATAAAAGTTACAGTTTAGTCAAATTCATAATTATCTTGACAGTACGTAATTTTAAGTTTGAGTTTGTGTTAAGGTTCATTTCTTATAAATAGCAGCTCATTAATAATTAAATTCATTCTTTATTCCAGAAACCAAAGCCCAGTTTGCAAGAGATGATCCAGCATTTGTGGTTTTGTTGTGTTTCTGGTTATGTGGTGAGTACAAATATATTTTGTTGGCTCTAGTTTGTCTTTTCCAGGTATGCCATGACTTATTTTACTGTGTGACAGCAAGCTGGTTGAAATATAGTATGCTTCAGATACTTAATTAGTGATAAATTCATACAAAACATTCATCTCATAAGGAAACAGTTATGTTAGATGCTAGTATTTTTACAATGTAACCTTTGTAAAATCACAATTTTTGAAAGTAAATTGTATTTTTCCCAGCTATACAAATCCGAGGTCCTTTACTCTAGGAATTACTTAAGTCATAGCCTGGACACGGCTGCTGAATTCTTTAACAAGGCAGTTAGGTAGTTATCTACTGGTCATGTCATTGATAGTCCCTCCGACTGGATGTAAACATTCCAATTTGCTTTTGGCCCAGGTAGCAGATCGAGTGGTTGCATGAGGTGGGCAGTTAGTGTAAAGGATCTCAGGATTTTATAATAATAACAATACTGTAATATCCTTTATTTCAGTTAAGGGCCATATACGTGGAATATACAAAATACAGACAGTAACATACACAATCTAGATACATGAGACAACATGATAAAAAAATGAATAATTGGCACTTATCCACACAATAGCTGAGGTAGCATAAGTAATCATAATACTGGTATGTAATTAACAGTAATGATATTTGTGAGAAAAAAAATGCATCGAGAGTTATAACAGTTAGTGCACAGATCATATAACTTAGATTTTAACTAGAGACCTTAGGTGGTTACAGTAGTCAGGTCCAGAGGGTTAAATACAAAAATTTAATGCAGAAATACTTTAACTTGATAGTATTCACAGTAATAATGAAAAAGTAAAATATCAGCAATAAATATAATAATAATGACAGAATCTGCAGATGACATCTTGCCAATACAGAGGTCAAGTCCTTAGGGGACAAAGGCCTCATTTTCACATCTTTCCCACAATTTAGATCTTCTTTGCTTCACTCCTGAGGATGCTTTGTTTGAGCGAGTTGCTGCTGTTTCTCACTCGGGTTATCAGACTGGACATTGATCGCCTAACAATGATTTTTACATTGTCCAGGTGGTTTTCTATGAACATGTGTGTGGTGGAGTGGTAGCAAGGAGTGTTTGTGAAGCATCTTAAAATGTCATTGTGCACAACAGTGATACGTCTCATGGTCTCTTGGGTATAGTTCGTCCAGAGGGAACACCCATAGATACTGTGGCAGTACAAGCGGAAGAGCAGCAGTTTCACTTCTCGGTGACAGAAGGCAAACCTTGCAATCATGTTGCCAGTTGCACGTAGTTTACTACGCCTCTGTCCAATGTCTGCCTTATCTTTTAGGTCGTCGGTGATAATGTGACCCAAATGTGGAAATTCTACACAAATTCCAGCCGATGGTTTCCAAGGAAAATTTGTGGTTCTGCATATGCTTAAGTGATCTCGGGAGCAGCGACATGCACTGGGTCTCTGTTTCGTTGTATAGTATATCAAATTCCTCTATATATTGGCAGCAAGTTTCGATGAGTCGTTGGAGACCTTGCACTGATGGGGAAATCAGAACCATATCGTCGGCGTAACAGAGGTTGTTTATAGTTGTTTCATTGACAGTGCATCCGATTGGGAGTGAGTTCAGTTTGACATTCAAGGCATCTGTGTACGTATTAAACAAGTACGGAGAGAGAATGCCCCCTTCCAAAGCCCGTTTAGGGAGCCGAAGGTGTACAATAATACGTTACCCCATTTGATACAGAATTACTATGTGGAGAACCAGCAATGTAAAATCCCAATTAGATATAGGGGTGTGCCTCTTTTATGCAGCTTCAGGAAGAGCTTCAGGTAGTTTACTTTGATGATAGGTAGTAGTTCAGCAATTCTTTCAGTATGTAGATGCAGGTGTTGGTTGAGTGGTTTGCTTTAAATCCAAACTGGTTGTCAGTGGTGTGTAGAAAGGGGAGAAGTCTCACTAGAAGAACCGACATGTATCTTCAATGCGATCGTTGTGATTGCAGTTGGCCATTAGTTGCCAGGGTCAGCTGCATCCTTTAGCTTGTTTTAGATTAATGGTACCTAGTGAACTAAGAGTAGGGAGTCTGGAAGAAACTGGTGAATTATGCACGCATTGAAATAGGGCAGCTAGCAAAATGTAAATTATCGGATGGCAGAATTTGAAAGCCTCTGCAGGAAGGCCATCACAGCAGGGCGATTTATTATTAGGTAGGCTGTTTATGGCATCGCTGATATTACCTGGCGTAATACGGTCTGCAAAATGAAATTGAATGTTGTCAGTAAGGAGGTTATCTACATCCCTTTGGGAATCTTGATCATTTATGCAATTCAGGATATTGTTGATGTGATCACCCCACACTTGTGATAGCCTTGTCTCCGACTGCTTCCCCTACTCTCTGTGATAGTTTTTTAGTTTTGGGATTTCAGGACTGGATATCTTTCCAAAGACAAGGATAATCACCAGATTCTAAGTTTCTAGACATTGCATCGGCTCTTAGTTGTTTTTCATTTAATCTGCAGTGCTTAAGAGCAAGTTTGAACTGCGCTCTCGCCTGTCTCATTAGTAATACAGGGTGTCCTTCCCTTGGGCTACCATTTTGCCTCCACAGTAAAAACATTTCTCGTGAGTATGTATACAGATTTTATACAAGTCATTCCATCCAGGTATATTACGAGAATTACCTTGACGAAATCTATAGGCAGCCCTGCCTTTAAGCAAGCATAGCAGAGACTATGTTCGAATAGAATTCATTCAGACCCCTCCTGTGGTGGTCATTTCCACAATTTGTTAGTACAAAGTAAGGCATCTGCCAGTTGAACTATTGACTGCAACCTGGTTTCCGTGGTGGCCCTAAAGTATCTGGTTTTCTGTTGGTTTTTAAAATCCCAGTTTACCGCTGGTGGGCAGTCAGTTAAGGGGTTCACGGTAGGGAGGGATAGGGTACTGAATGACACCTGTAATGGGATGTGATCATAGCCCGTTGCAAGATTGTAGCGAAAATTGCAGGTCATAATAGAATCATGAAGTTATGGAGATGTGATGCAATGGTCCAGCCAGGAGGTTGTAATTGCGTCCGCTCTATTATGTACTCATGAGTAGGAGAGAGGGAGGGAGGAGCATTACATCGCTAATTAGGAGAGTATGGTTTTTACAGAAGCAAGTAAGTTCATTATAAAATTGTTTTGTGGGGTGAGAATTAAGGTCCCCGATTATACAAATAATGATCAGCAAGAGAATCGTGAATAATACTGTGTAACTCCCCTAGGATCATGCAGTAATAATCAAAATTATTGTTATTTTCCCAGGGCATATAAACATTAATTATTAGGATTTTAGTGCTCCCTATTGTCACTTGAAGTCCCAGCAATCTGTCACTCTTGTAGGTCATCACCTTTATCATGTTTTCTAACAATTTGTGCCACAGGAAAGAAAGGCCCCCTTTCGGACAACCGGCTATGATTTGATCTGTAACTTGCATCGATGAAGTTGAGAAGGTTCTGAAGTCTTCATGTATTGAATCGCAGATGACAAGGTCATGTGGCCAGAGGAGCGTTTCTTGCAATGCAATGATGCCTTTGAAGTTTTTGCAGAACATGTTTAGGAGACGAATGTTCCACTTGAGGCCAAAAATATTCCAAGAGATTATGTTTAATATATCCATGACTATTCATGAAGATGGGAGATGAATGCTCTGATCATTTGGGTGGATGGGGGATTAGCCAGGGAGAGTGGGCAGTCACTCGCCGTGGGCGGTTGGGGTGTCAGTAAGTTTCCCTGAGGGTGGGGCGGGGTTGGTCCCGGATTAGGTTATATCTTGAAACTAATATATTAGGACCGAAATTCTCACCTTTAAGAATATCGAGGTGTTGAAATAGGGGTAATCCTGTAAGCCACTTTATGTTTACTTTTGCGTGGGAGTTCGTGAGAGATGAGTGGGTCAGAGCCAGTGAGAAACTTGACTCTCTACTATGGCGTGTAGTGTCGCCAATGAGCGCAGATTGTGAATTACTATGTGACATCTCTTCTCAGGTTTCGGGCGAGGTGAAACATGAATGTTGGGCTCCGGTCCAGCGGTCAAACGAGAGGTTCTTCTCTTCTTTCTGCTTGTTTGTATCTGCCAGCCGCCAGACCCCTCATGATCACTCTCATCTGCATCCACGATGGTGGGGTTGGGGGGAGAATTAGGGTGGGGAGAATCACGAGGGCTGGTAATCATCACCGGACATCTATCTTCCACCGGAGACACTGGGGAGGGAGAAGAAGTTGGGAGACCAACAGTCCCCTCAGAACGGTCTATAGGTGATGGGGGCACTCCCATGTTGCTGGGAGACGAGGAAAAACTGGGTGCCGCATTCAAAGGAATCTGGTGGCTATCGATGTGATTGTCTAATGACTTCTGCACTCCTTTGATTGGATCCCAGATCTGTGCGAGATTATTTGTTTCCACAGTTTTAAGACTGTCTAGGGATTCCTGTAGTCCTCTGATCACGTCCCAGATTCTTGAGAATTTATCATTTGTTTCCTCGATTTTTTCAGATTTTTTTCCAGTTATTTCTGAGAGGGATTTTGCTGTTTGGAAGGCATTATCTGCCTTGTGGTACAATGCAGGTAGACTTAAGTCAGCAGGCCCCATTTTCTTGTGAGAGGACAGGTTTTTCGCGGATCGCTCCTTGAGAATGCTCTCTGGTATCAGATCTTTGCATTTTGTATATTCTTACGATACGCGCGTGCTAATGCCTTGATTATTTACTTGCACATGTGTATCATAATTTATATAGATAAAAAGAAGGGAGTTTGGAGGTCGCCAGCCGGCATACAGACACTAAATACCGGCAATAAATGTATTTAACAATTACTTTGTACATGTAGTAACAAAAGAGAGCACAACGGATATGATATTACCGTATATACTCGAGTAACGTGCGATCTCGCATATCATGCGACCCTCAAATTTTCACCAATAAACAGTGGTTTTGTCATGTATCTCATGTATCATGCGAGTTCTTTTCCAAGAGCGTCAGTTCATAAGGTTGGTGGTTTAGCATGCTAATGGCCGAGTCATTCAGATGTGTGCTGCTGCTAGTCAAGTTACGGTAATTTTCTTACTAATCTCGAGAATTGAATAGATAATCTCAAGATTAAAAAAGAATCCCAAGATAATAAAATAATTGTAAAAATAACACGCCTTTGAGTCCTAAATCATTCTCTCTCTCTCTCTCTCTCTCTCTCTCTCTCTCATCTCTCATCTCTCTCTCTCGCTCTGCTCTCTCTCAGGAATAAATACTGTAATTTGAGTCTTTCACCAACGGGTATCAGTAAATGTGTAGACATTGTGTGCATGTTTAAAAAAATGTGCAGTACACACATATTCCGATGTTTCGGTATTTGGAATTTTTCAGATTTCGGAAATGTGAGGTCAGATGCATAATCAAACAAACATCACTACTGCAGCAAAAACATTTTTTCCCTTTATGTTTTTCATTATTGTTATTCGTTAATTACAGTTTTATTTAAATAAAATATAATATAAATACTGTTAAATGAATGTGAGATAACTAAGATCACATATAACAAAATATGTGGGACAATTAATATCATATGTTCACTAATAGCTATTATTTTTCAAAACAAACATTCCGTAAAACGCAAAAAAATATATGTACATGACAATCAAAATACAGGGCAGTCCCCGGGTTACGACGGGGGTTCCGTTCTTGAGACGCGTCGTAAGCCGAAAATCGTCGTAAGCCGGAACGACGCTTGGAAATATGTCTTAAACTAATAAAAAAGTTATAAAAACCTTACTTGTAATCCTTTGGTTACAATACATGTCGTTTCCTGTAGTTTTATGTACAACCGGGAGTTATTTTCATAAAGAATGCTGGTTCTTGAAGGTAAAAACTATTGTAATCCTCTGGTGACACTACATTCTTGAAGTTTTATGTACAACCTGGAGTGATTTTGCAAAATCTTGAGGGCTACAAGAACAGCTGATTACTATTTACGTATCATATAGACTAATTAAAGTAAATGTATCTTTAAATAGGCTTATATATTAGTATCAACAAAACATTTCCTGCCATGAGTCAGAGGCCGTTTAATGAAACGAACACTTCTCTGTCCCTAAATCTGTTCAGAAAATAAACGTTACGTCAATCCCCGAGACCATTGTTGCCAAAGCGTCGCTCTCTCTCCTCTCTCTCTCTCTCTCTCTCTCTCGTCTCTCTCTCTCTCTGATCAAATTACATTGGAAACTTGACATACGATTGCCCTAATATACGAATGTTTTGAGATATAACAGAAAATTTGCGAAAACACAAGCTTTGATATACAACGAAATATTTTGAGATACGATTTTGCGATGAGTGTTAGTTGTATAGGCGACCGATAAATGGCGTTCAGTCTGTTTGTTTGTTGGTGCTGCATGTTAACACGTCGTTGTTTAGTTCGTTGTATTTGCGCCTATTTTTCGTGTTATTTTGTCTATTTTATTATTAACCATGGGTCTCAAGCTAAAGACAAAGCAGGTGATAAGAAAAAACCCAAGAAAATGATTTCGATGGAAGCAAAACATGAAATTATAGCAAAGCATGAACGTGGCGTTCGTATCGTCGATTTGGCAAACGAGTATGGTCGAAATCCTTCTACAATATCCACGATCATCAAGCAGAAGGAAGCTATAAAAACCCCCGAGACCATTGTTGCCAAAGCGTCTCTCTCTCTCTCTCTCTCTCTCTCTCTCTCTCTCTCTGATCAAATTACGTACTGGATAATGTCTCTCTTTGGATACTTCGATTTTGCCAAATATTGAGGGCTACAAGAACAGTTGATTACTATTTACGTATCATATAGACTAATTAAAGTAAACGTATCTTTAAATAGGCTTATATTATTAGTATCAACAAAACATTTACTGGCATGAGTCAGAGGCCGTTTAACGAAACGAACACTTCTCTGTCCTTAACTCGGAGCGTCGGAAGACGCCTCTCGCTCTCTCTCTCTCCTCTCTCTCATCTCTCTCTCTCTCTCCTCTCTCTGATCAAATTACTGGATAAGTCTCTCTTTGGATACTTGGAATTTGCGTTGTAATCTAACCAGAAACTTCGTTTTGTTATTATTACTGGAAACAAGCAATGATTTTTTCATTATTTGCGCTTTTGGACTGTTATATGTAAACTAGTATGTATTCATTCGCTCGGAAACTAGTTCCGCATATGAGGCGTCACTAAAAAACATAGAAAAATACAACATAAAAAGTGTCGAAAATCATCATAATATCAAAATTTTTGTTGTAATCTAACCAGAAAACTTATTTTTATTAATATACTGTGCTAAACTATAAAGGATTTTTATCATAAGTATGCGTTTTTTAAAGCGTCGTTAACTCGGAGCGTCGGAAGACGTCTCTCTCTCTCTCTCTCTCTCTCTCTCTCTCTCTCTCTCTCTCTCTCTCTCTCTCTCTCTCTCTCTCTGATCAAATTACTGGATAATGTCTCTCTTTGGATACTTGGAATTTGCGGGTTTGTAATCTAACCAGAAACTTCGTTTTGTTATTATTACTGGAAACAAGCAATGATTTTTTCATTATTTGCGCTTTTGGACTGTTATATGTAAACTAGTATGTATTCATTTGCTCGGAAACTAGTTCCGCATATGAGGCGTCACTAAAAAACATAGAAAAATAAAACATAAAAAGTGTCGAAAATCATCATAATCTCAAATTTTTGTTGTAATCTAACCAGAAAACTTATTTTTATTAATATACTGTGCTAAACTATAAAGGATTTTTATCATAGTATGCGTTTTTTAAAAGCGTCGTTAACTCGGAGCGTCGGAAGCGTCAGCGTCGTAACCTTGGAACAAGCGTCGTAAACCCAGGACAGATTTTTCCATTGAATATTAAGAAAAAGCGTCGTAACCTCGGAACGTCGTAAGCCGGAACCGTCGTAACCCGGGGACCGGCCGCCTGTATAATAAATGTTTTGCAGTTCAACCTGTGAATTTTAACAATAAGTATGACTATATAATATATTTCACCATATCGATCTTGAAGTTGAAGAGTCGTAAAATTTTGAGGATGGTCCGGGAAAAGGATTTGTACTTCGTGATTATGTATCGCTACAACACCATGTTGTATTTTCATACCACTATATTGATGACGCATCGCTACGACACACTGGTATTTTTCATACCACTATACATTAAAGTTAAAATGATCATATTATATTATTGTTTTCACGAAGAAATAATTATTATATAAAGAAAATTATTGAGTAATTTTTGCCGTCAG
Source organism: Macrobrachium nipponense (assembly GCF_015104395.2). Classification (NCBI taxonomy): domain Eukaryota; kingdom Metazoa; phylum Arthropoda; class Malacostraca; order Decapoda; family Palaemonidae; genus Macrobrachium; species Macrobrachium nipponense. The sequence goes on from NC_087204.1 coordinate 79,348,384, forward strand.
CAGTCAGAAAATCACGAACATGGTAACGTTCAAAACTAGTGCCATCCACGGCATATGTCTATAAATAGAACAGAAGCAGAGGGCAGTCATTGGATAACAGATCTCCATGGCTACCAACCAACCAATCAGGTGTTAGTTATACTACTCTGTGAATTTCTTAGAATGAATGTTTTAAACACGCGAAGCTAATGATGATGTGTGTGTTTTGCATACAATACGTAGTTTTAGTTTTTATTAGTGTAAGTATTTTACAGATTACATGAAGAATAGAATAATTCCTTCTCATTACTTTGAATGCAAAATGGTTTGAAGATTCTTCCGCAAAAAGAACAGAAAAACAATTACTTTAGAAGATGATACCTATTTACTAACGGGGTTGACATAGCTTCAAAACAAAATTCAGCTCTTTAATCTCTGGAAAAGTGTTAATCTTTCTGTCTGCTGGTCACAACCTTTGTATCCCCGGCGACTAACAACAACAAAATTTGTTTGTTTGTTTTATCTTCCAAGATGTAGGTATTTATTACCTGTAGGTACAGCACATTTTTTTTTAACAGTATGCCCATACACACACACACACACATAAGTTGTGTGTGTGCTAATACCTATTGGTTTCAGAGACTCAAGTTAACATTTACAGTATAGTTGAGAGGGGAGAGAGTTCATCCTAGATGGCCTTGGTTCATCTCTTTAATCTCCCGAGGAATGTCAAGATTTGTTCCCTGCTCTTTGTAAATTTAGTCCATGCGACTGACAGCAACAAAATTCATATTTTTTTCTTCTTCCAGATATGAATTACCCGTACTGCACATTTTTAACAAGCATGAACACACTGCAATATACTCTCTCTCTCTCTCTCTCAGAAAAGATACCGTCAATTCAATTTATCAGTATCTTTTCCTGATAGACAGACAGAGTAAATATTTAGGACTCCAAGGCTTGGCATATGTCAGTTATTTTATTATCTTGGGATTTTTGGTTAATCTTGGGATTTTCCATGGTGAACTCTTGAGATTAGTAAGAAAAATGCGATTATTTGAGTAGCAGCAGCTGCAGCGCACACCCAAATGAATCGGGTAAGCCTAGCACGTCAAACAATAGTATTTACAAAATGAGCTGAGCTCTCTGGCTGGGCTGTTTTGGTCCTCCCACGTGTTTGATCGCATATCTGCCAAATTTATAACAACAACAGAGATAAAACCATTTCTCCCATTACTGATATCAAATATTATCTTTTCCGTTACGCAGAATTCTAAATAAATTACGTAAGTTCACGATTGATAAAGTTTTTTTATGTAATAACAAGAAACGGAGTCAGATTTTCTATCACCATGGCATCTCATTTCGGTGCTATTGCGAATATTTCAACCAGTTCCACGTGCGTTTAAATCCATACTGACTGTACAGTCTGGAGGCAGTTCTCCCTCTACACATATCTTGATTTCTTAATATCGTAGGTATAGAATAAATTGGTGAGCAAGGAAATATGAAATAAAGCATAACAGAGTAAGTTTGACGAGTGAGAAAATAAACAATCGTATACAAACAGATTCTCTCTCTCTCTCTCTGACAAAAGAATAGATAGGAAACAATGACTGAATATTGCTTGAATGCGATATGGCAAAGTTTTGGCCTGACTGAAGTGTGGAGTGACTTTGACACCGATTACAAGTTATTCCTGGTCATCTCACAGCCACGGATAGACATCAACTTCACAGCCGAGAAAGGGCATTTGTATACAAAATAATTAGGTATGGAAAATGCGAAATGCGGGCCTATGTTGTCCCATAAAAAAAGCTCTCGCTCGGACAGCTGAGGATTTAGGAGAGAGAGAGCAGGGCCGAATAGGAAGGAGATTAAAGTACCTGGGAATGAAAACCCCTTATAATCTTATAATTATAGCCTCGGGGTTTGTCTCAAGGACATTCAAAGGTCTGTCAAACACGGGCAGTTGTTGTTATTGTAAAATTAGCATAAGGGCAGATCTTTAAAAGCCACGCCAGAGAGCTCGCCACGGTGACAAGACTATACCTTCCATATGAAGATGAAATGATCAAAGATCTGGAAGATGACGAATATGACTGCCTTGATGGCGAAGAATTCAGAGCAGTATTTGATGATACGGTTAGGAGAGCGACTTTGGAGGATTTTAGTTTATTAATTTTATGCATTTTTTTTTACTTTAATAAATTTTCACTTAACTGCGTATCCTAAAATAAAAATAATAGTTCAAGTAACAAATGTTTCTTTTACCGAGTAAAACAAAAAGTAAAAATTCCTTCGGTATTGTGCCTTAATCAACTGATTTGGAAATTATAGATGGTTAGTCTAGAACAGTTAAACATGCTGTATAAACCAAAATAATGCAAATGGCGCACGATCGCTCTTTTGTATTTTAAAATACAATAGTAATATGAGAATGCATACAATATTATTGGATATAGTGAAGTACAAGTAAAGCATAACTTTTTAAAAGATCTACTGTTTTCCTCCGGTAGTAACTATCGCAATCTGCCGATTTGGGAAAGCATAGACGGTACGCTAATTTTATACCGCGTGTATGATGCGACCCCTTTAAAATTAGCTTCAAAATTAGGTTTCAAAAGTCGCATGATATGCGAGTATATACGGTATATATAAATAATATTAGGTTAACCGTGGTTAACCGCTGAAGCTTGAAGCTGCAAGGGGCTTCTCTGGAGTGGAATGGTGTACTATGGTTTGTAACCATACGTGGAAGTTCAGCAAAAGTACTCTCGTCCCCTGGAAGGGAAATTTACGACAATTAAACACTAGTTAATATGCACAGATTCGCTAATCCACTTAACCATTCACTTACACTGCACTATTTGACTTATACAGATTATTTATACTAATGGACGTTGCAGTAAGTCTTATAATTAATTACACATGGCAGCAGCTATATTTACAAACGGTTAGCGCTTAGGCATTATGAAGAGAGGCTACTCTCAGGGCAAGGGGAAACGGTCTCGGGCGAAGCCCACCACGAGGGCATGCCGAAGGGTAGGAGAGAGAGGAACAAAGGATCAGTGAATAGGATTTCTTTCTGTACGGATAGGAGGGAAGGATGGGATGTTATTCTGGGGAAGGAGGAAAGATAGGTTAGGGTACGAGGTTCTCATACAACAGACACCTACCTTGTAAGGGAGAGACAGTTGCCTCTCGGGAAGGGGCAGACAGAGGACAGTTGCGTCCTCCTCGTAAGACTCTCAGTCGGTGAAGACCGGCCACCCACGCTTTCAGCCTTCTCCCCCTCATTCTTCGAAAGTGTCGGGGTTACTTCCTTGGAGGGTTTTCTACTGGTCACAGACTCCTGGCCCCTTTTGTTTTAGGCCTGACTTGCATCACATTTCCCCATTTTGGGGGGTGCCAACTTGGCGCTGTCATCTTGCTGTGGCGTCTGAAAGTAAGAGACCTCGGGGAGTAGCCTGGTCTAGGATAGGTAGGTGAGTGGCGAGGCTCTGGATAGGGCCACCAAGCTTGCATTTGTTCAAATTTCCCATTCTGCTTCTCTCATATGAGAGGAAAAATGGCGGAAGGACCATCACGAATGACAATATGCATTGTTAATTTCCTCATTGGAGAAGACATCACTGACAGATTTTATAGCTAGGAAAAATACAATTTACTTTCAAAAATTGTGATTTGCTCCTAAGCAATAGACAAACCCTCGGTCCTTTACAATAGGAAAAGACACTGAATGGTGGATGGGAACTGAGTGATCTCCAGTGAGCCAACTGGGGTTCAGCCTACCTGAGATTTCCTTCCAGGTCGTAAGAGCGAGGAAGGGAATCCAGCCACTGACTTTTGATCGCAATTAAAGAACTGCAAGATCATATTCAGTCTTCTGGGTTTACTCATAAGGGGGAGAATATGTCCCCCCCTTAACCCTTTAAGAGAAAGTTAAGAACCGTTACGAGTGTCCTATGTCCAGGTCCCTCTACCCTGCCTTGCGAAAGGAAGGTGTGAATAATACTGCTATTAACTAATCAAAGAAATTAGATAGATTACTCCAAGAGTGTCTTACTTGCATCGATCGCTCGGTTCAGCATGTGACAGTCCACATTACTCTCTACCCGAAGGGTAAGAGTAGGATGAGAGAGATGAAAGGGGAGCCAGTCACTCCACAGTCATGCTCAATCATACTGTACAGTGAGGCGAGATGCAATACTGTCCAGTTAAGGAGCTGGGTAAGTTACACAACTTGTTGAGCAGCCACCACTGGTCCCAAGGAAAAGTGTCCAAGGATCTGTGGGTTATATCCTGAACCTACAAGTTCCACGGAATATGAGGGACGGGGCAATGCCCCTGACCTCACAAATTCTTCGGACGAAGTGTACAGTCGTCGTCAGCAGCAGAGTAGTACTTCTTCCAGGTCGTCTCTTGAAGCCATCATCATCAATGAATTTGCTCAGGGAGGGGGTGGTAAAGGACCCGAATCTGATCAGGAACTGATGGATTCTGATACTTCAGTCCAAAGCTCGGGACGAAGTCTAACGCAACCGGTCCCCATCCACTATTACATCATAAGAAAGACCACGCAGTTCACCAATTCTCTTCGTCGATGCCAGAGCAAGCAGAAAGATGGTCTCAAGGATCAGATCTCTGTCTGAGTACTCTAGAAGGGGGTCGAATTGGGTGCAGTCAGGCTCTGCAGCACGAGATTCAGGTCCCACTCAGGTGGTCTGCTTGGGCTTGAAATTGAACTTCTCACAATTTATCTGGGTCTTCAGATCCCAGTAAAACTGGAGGAGTGAATTCCTGTCCTGTAAAAACCACGAACAGGAGTTCACTAGGACCAGCCAATTGTCGAGATACCTCACAAGACGTATCCCGTGTGAATGCCCCCAAGCTGACACCAGGAGGTCAAACACTCATGAACACCTTGGGCGTGGTTGAGAGTCCAAAACAGCATTCTGAATTGGTAGGCCATCTCTGCGAGGACAAAGTGGAGGTACTTGCGGTAGGATTTGTGGATGGATATCTGGAAATACGCATCCTTCAAGTCCACCATCAACGCAAAGTTGTTCTCCCTGGTAGAGGGAAACATTGTCCGTGTTGTCTCTCTCTTGAACCGAGTCTGGCTAAGAAACTGCTCAGGGAAGAAAAGTCTATGATCGATCTCTATCCTCCCGAGGTCTTCTCTACAAGAAGACCTGGCTGTAAAATCCTGGGGACAATCCGACATGACTTATACAGCAATTGTGCTAAGTGTCGTCTTATATTTCTATTGTATCTCAAGGAAGTAGAGGGAATATGAGAGGAAGATCAGATGCTCTCATTCCCTCAAACAGTGCTGCTGTCAGGGGGGATAACCCTCGTCCTTGTGTCAACCAGCAGTGATAAGGGCGTGGGTTTAGGAGAGCGTGATCACCTTGGCGAGGTGCTTTCCCTATGTACATGTAAGGTTCTCTCCTTACTGTAGCACCAACGTGGCAAGCAGTGTCTTGGCTACCAGAGCTGCGACCACCAGCAACACTGTTAGTAGCTTGGCGAGGACATGTATCATCTTCACGACGCATCCCAGCCCTCTGAGGCTGAAACCTCGAGTAAAGAGGGCCGAACAGGTGACCACCTGTTATTCTCCAGGTGTCTTGCTCCTAAGAACAGCGACATCGGCCTTGGCCCCTGTAGAAGAACTAAGCTTGGTCTTCACAGGTGGGTCCGAGCCATGGCTCAGCCCGGGCTCTCGCCCCGTGTCATTGCCATGGGGAGGAGAGACTACCTTCCTTGACTGTGGATGTACGTCCTCTCTTAGGTGGTCAAACATTCAGAGATGCTCGCGAACGAGACTCCGACATGATCCCTGTCCTTTGAGCAAGGCGTCCTTGGAAGCAAAGGTTGGAGAACAAACCTTGGTTCGATCTCCAGAGACCCCCCCAAGACCTTGGTCCCTGGGGACAGCGGCTCGGTTCCCACTTCCAAAGAAGCGAGAGAGCCAGCGAGAGGAAGCCCTGTGCTTGATTATCATAGCATCTACCTGTTCCTGATAAGAGAGAGGTGAAATCCGTTAGGGGTCCGTTAATAAAAGCCAGTACTGACTCTGGACCAAGTAGTTCACAGGTAGCTGGCTGGAGTCAGGTAGGAAAGCCCTGCCTCCAGGCAGGTACAGTTTCCTGAACACTGAGTCTTCCTTCAGTGCAATGGCCCCAGAGGAAGCAGCGACTCTAGCCACTGTGAAGGATCACAAGTCTAGCCAGGAGACTGCCTGAAGAGCTCCCATTACGATAATCTCCATTGTTGCTGCTTCCTGGAGAGAGAGAGAGAGAGAGAGAGAGAGAGAGAGAGAGAGAGAGAGAGAGAGAGATTCTCTCGGTCATCAGGTGATGCAGGTCGTCTGGTAAACCAGGTCCAGGTTACCTGGTTGTCGATAAAGGCTTCTCTGAGTGTGTGTGCTAGCAGGACTGGTAGCAGCGCCTCTGCCAGTAGCAGCACTGGTAGCGTGGTAGCAGTGCCCTTGCTAGCAGCACCGCTGATGGAAGCAGCACTTCTGCTAGCAGCATTGCTGGTTAGAGCAGTTCACCTGCTAGCGGCAGTGCTGCTCTGTCTGGCTAGATTGTGCACCAACTTTACTTCTCTGGCAGGTAGAGGAGGGGGAAGTAGTTTGGCCTAATAATTGGACTTAAGTGAATTCTTTTGTCCAGGGACGAGGTCATTCATCTGTTCCAATACACTTTCAGCCAGCCCGACTACAGCTCCCCCGTCAAGACCTTGAGTTCCCTCTGGGGTTTCCACAAGGCTTCGAGTCAGTAGAGGAGGCCTTGGTTGTTCCCCCGAGATAGTTATGCTGTTGTATCAGCACTATGATCTTCGGGAAACGACCACGGCCTCCTTTACTTACTCAAAGCCTTGTGGGGACCCAAGAGGGAACCCAAGGTCTCGACAAGGCTATCATGATTAGGCCTGGCATCAGATTACAATCTCTGAAAAAAGTCCTCAGAATCTTAGGGGTGCCTGAGTCTCTCGGTAGAGGACCTTCTAGTCCTTCAAGAGACTGGTCTTCCCGATCAACTCTCCCCTAAGGGAGAACCTCACCAGATCCCTTAGATCCTTCCTCAATGATATGGGTATATGACCCGTGGGGTCCTGAATCCCCTCCAGGAACATAGGCCCCCAAGGTTGAATCCTGAGGAGTGCACTCCAAAGGATTCCTACTAATTGCCTCACCCTTCCCAGTGTAGTCCGAGGAAGTAGAGGGAATAGGAGAGGAGGATTAGAAGCTCTCACTTCTCTTAGCAGCACTGCTGTCGGGAGTGAGCCACGCCCTTCCACCAAGGGTGACGGGCTAGCCAAGACGTGGCTCCCTGCCTGGCGAGGACGTGCATTGTTCTCATGACGCACCCCAGCCCTCTTTGAGGTCAAAAACCTCGTGTGAAGATGGCTGTAAGGGGACCTCCTCTCAGCTTCTCCAGATGTCTTGCTCCGAAGAACAGCAACATCGATCCTGGCTCCTGAAGAAAAACCAACCTTTGTCTTCACAGGTGGCCTCTTAGGGGACTAGTGCCATCAATACACCTCATGTGGTGAACTGTAGGCATTACTTAAGGTTCTTTTCAGCATCCCTTCAGCCCCTAGCTGCAACTACTTTTATTCCTTTTACTGTACCTCCTTTTGTATTATCTTTCTTCTATCTTACTTTCCACTCTCTCCTAACAATTGATTCGTAGTGCAACTGCGAGGCTTTCCTCCTGATACACCTTTCAAACCTTTTACTGTCAGTTTCTGTTTCAGCGCTGAATGGCCTTAGTTGCCCCAGTGCTTGGCATTATGCCTAAAATCTATAGATCAAGATCTTCACAGGTGGATCCAAGCCATGGCTCAGTCCCTACTCCCTTAGGTGGCGTTGCTGAATAACCGCTGGTTCCATGCAACGTAAAAATACCATACAAACCAACCTCTTAGGTGGTCGTACATTTGGAGATTCTTGCAAACAAGATTCTGACAGTCCCTGTCCCTCGAGCAGCACCCTTGGGAACAAAGGCTGGAGAACGAACCCTGGTTCGAGCTCCATTGGCTTCCAAGACCCTGGTCCCTGGGGACAGCGTCTCGGGCCCCACTTCTTCGGCCAGCAAGAGAGCCAACTGCGAAGAGGCAGACCCTTTGAAGTCTTGAAACGAGACTTCTTGGGGCGTGGAGGAGCTACCTTCCCCTTCAAATGCTGTGAAGCTTCCAAAGGGAGAGATGAGGAGGTGGCAGGTGATGATGATGATGAGGACAAAGACGAAGTTGAAGACGTCAGCACTCCTTGGATGCTTCATCTTCGCCTTCCTCTTCAACAGCTTCTGCAGTGAGTTGTCAGGGCCCCCAAGGGTTGGCAGACGACTCATCAGGTCCAGGGGCTGGTACATGGGCAGGGACGGGAGCAGGAGCAGGTGTAGGAACAAGCAGGGACAGGTAGCAGTGCCACATCATAACCAGGAGGGGAGGCACTGCAGGGACAGGAACTAGCAAGTGATAGGCTGTAGAAGTGGTCTGGTTCCCATTACTACTCCGCTAGTTTTAAGTCTGACACCTCACCTGCGAAAGTAAAAAGTTCAGAAACTAATAAAAGGGTCTGGGACCACATGCCCCCCCTTCTTCTTCCCTCTGCGACTTGTCGAAAGGGGGAGAAGATGAAACTTCTCCCAGAGGGGCGACAGTGAGTATGTATGTGATGATTGCCAGGAAAGTGGTAAATACAAAGGAATAGGAGGTTAGTATCTCGATGTGTTAGGAGGTGTCTCACCCTCATCACAGGTCTTCCAATGTACAGGGTGTTTCGAAATTAGAGCTCCCCCCTGTCTACAGCATAAACTGAAATTGATATGGACAAAAACAAAAGTAATTCAGAACAGGTATTTATTTAAATTTATCTCTGAGTATTTAATATTTTGTGTGGCCTCCATCTTCCTGTACCACAGCCTGCATTCTTGAGGGGTATGATTTCAACAAATCACTGAAAAGCTGAGACTCAAACTCCATTTCCCTGAGCATTTCGGTCACATCTCTTCGCGGGTCGTCGAGGCTTGGTATACCATCATAGTTCACTGTGCACACATCAACACAATCCTTTAAGATACTACCAATGTTTTCACACACATTAAGGTCAGGGGAGCTACCTTGAAATTCACTTGACGAGAATAAATTGATACCACTGTTTCAAAGCAGCTCCTGTGTCTGAAGAGCCTTGAAACATGGTGCCTTATCATGCAAAAATGTGATTTCTTCAACAGATAACACATTTTCAGGATCTTTGAGGAAAGGAAATACTCCACCAGGAAGCACAGTTTCTCTGAAGTATTTGCCATTCCATGACTGTCCTTTTTCTTTGATGATCCATTTTAACTGTTTGGCTGTGAAACAGAGAAAATTCTCAAACATTCAGGAAATTTCACAACTTAGCGATAACGCACGTCATTGCTGATATCATCCAGCTTTGCAGCCCAAATGATGTCATTTTTATGATTTGGCTTCCTGACTGTGTAAATGAAGAATTCATCTAATGTGGCAACATGGAGAAAGTCAGCTTCATCCCAATCTTTAAGAAATGAACCACAAAACCATGCACAGTCTTCTCTCTGTTGCTGAGTGATGTTGGGCTTGCTGATAACATGAAATGGCTTGATACCATATTTTTTCAACTCACAATAGACAGCACTATAACCTCCTCTTTCCCCTTCTGGTTTCTTTTTCAAGTGCCAATTTATGTAAAGACTTTCTTGGTCTACCCACTGCCTCAGCTATGATGTCTTTTGACTCCTGGGAAAGGACTGCAGGCCTTCCAAGATTCTCACTCTTTTTGCGATGACAGTCATATGGATTTTTGTTCCAGTTTTTTTAAAAAAAGGATTCATCTCTTTTAATGTATTTAGCTATCCAGGAACGTGAAATGAAGGATGCGCCAGCATCCCTGACCTCTCTGAAGGTTGTAACCCTGATTTGGTCAATCCATTTGATTTCCTCCAAGTTGTTAGCCATGGCTGTATCTAACTCTATCACTTAGTCTGAAAATACAAGAAATGTAAAATGAAAAATAGTCTAATAGAAACTTAAGATAGTGTACTTGGTGATAGGTTATAACAGAAAACTTCATATCTTTCCATTTGTTCTGTGGAGGGGGGGGTGGGGCTCTAATTTCGAAACACCCAGTATTCCTCCTCTGGGCAAACTTCCCTCACTGTGTCATAGACCAAACAGCGCAATCCGCACATAAAAAAGTTAACTCACCCCCAGCATGATGGGCAAAGGGAGTGAAGATCTCTCTATCAAGGCGCTGATTTTGCCACACCACCTACCCTCTATCCTGGGGCAGTGCCCAGGGCCAAGGTACAAGGCTGCTGCAATTCATGGGTTTGCAGGATTCAGTATATCATAACTCAATATCACAACAATGATCATAACTTATAAAGAAGTTGCTATTTATGGGTTTACATGAATCAGTATATCACAAACATGTTATCACAACAACAATCATATCTTATAATAAGAAATAATAACAAAGAAAAATCCCATCGGGATTGAAAGGAAACAACAGTAAACAATCGGGCAGAGAGCAGTGGAGAACATGTCTATCTGCAACGATGGCCAAAAGCAAATTGGAATGTTTACATCAGGTCGGAGGGACTACCAACAACCGGACCGGTAGTTAACTACCTAACTGCCTTGTTAAAGAATTCAGCGGCTGTGTCCAGGCTACGCCTTAAGTAATTCCTATAGTAAAGGACCGAGGGTTTGTATATTGGGTAGGAACAATTAACTATTTGAGATTTTATGTACTCCCAAAATAGGTTTCTCATAAATTATAATTAGACCACTCGTTGACATTGCAGTTATGGTGTCATATTTAGTATCGATAACTGTGCTCCACTGTTTTATATTTTATAAAATTTAAGGAAACAAAAATGAAAAGTCCAAATGACTGAAAATTCACATGGTTGCTGATATAATCTCAGTAGTTGGGAGTGGGGAATTGGGAAGAGTTTGGTACACCATTTTGGGCCGACATGATTATAATCCCTTAACTTAGAAAATCAGTTTTTTCAGGAAATAGCTGATGTATCAGGTTTCCAAGGGTCTTGTAAAGATGTTAGGTTGTAATAGTTTAATTTCCTTCAACATTTTAATTGTCAAACTGTAGGTCACCTGTTGAGAGATATAGAAGTGAATGAATTAAGATAGTACAGGGAACACAGGTAATTATAGCAGATGGGTGTATTTTAAGTATCAGGGGGATTACATTGAATTCTTCACAGTATTTATTGTTTGTTGATACTTTTTGGCTTGATTCTGGAGGCGTTGAGATTTTCATAGGGTAGTCTGGTATGTCTCCCTCAAGTATGGGTGGTATGGCAGCATGCTTAGGTAAGGTGATAGATAGCCTTTCATGCTGTTTCCAGCTTTTCTTTCTCTCTCTCCCTTTTGGGTGTAGTGACATCAGTGCATCTCACATGGTTCACTGTAGGAATTACTTAAGGTTCTCTGAATGCTTTCATTTCATATGGTAAAAATAGGAAGAAATTCAGTAACGTGTACTGTGTTGATGCTTTTTCAATGTTGTCTGGGCCTCAAGAAGGCACAGGCATTTGTGAATTGATACTTGGTCTAGAAGATCTAAAATGAATGTAATACAAACTAAAAAAAATGTTTGTAACAGTAAAGTGAGAGCAGTTTAAATACTGCATCTTGAAGGGACTTTTACAGTAAGACAAATAATTTACTCCCATAACTAACAAATGCTCTTAACTTGCACTACTTTCAGTGAAACTTTACTCTATTTTTGATAGAATTTGCTAATAGAAATATTTTTGACATTTTGATTTATTTAACAGTCCAGTTATTTTATGGGTGTTTACATAGTATACTGTATATTATAGACATCATCTTTTATTCTTGTGTACATGTACATTTTTGCAAGATTTGTTAGTAATGTGGGTAGTTTTTCCTTTATTTAATTGCCCATAAAACATACTAAGTAGCATTTTGTCTTTACATCTCGGCCATCTGTAGGCACTATCTATTTTGAATTTTTCAATTGGAAACTGTAATTGTAAGGGGATATCTGAATTGATATCCCATAAATAACTGCAAGCAATTTGTTTTTTCTCCATCAAGTTTCTTGGTCTACCCTTTTGATTGTCTCATACAAATATATTTCAAGTTGCTATAATTTCAGTTACATATATTTATACTGTGAGCGAGTCAGGGCAGTTTCCTTATCCAGTAACCATGCCTTTATTTCTTAATTTAGTTATTTCTTTGTCATGTATGGTAGAAGAAAAATATTTCTGCCTTTCTCTGTTAGCCTATTACTTTCAGTAGGCCACTACTTTCTGCTTAGAAATCCTCTGATAATTAATTTCAATAACTTACTTTTTAATATGTATTGCATTTAAAATTTTGGAAGTGTTGTGATGCATCATAAGTCATGTAATTGTGACTGAGTAATTTGTACCCATTGAATAGAAATATTTAAGAATATATAGTTATTCAAGTATGACAGTGTTGATCTGTTAAAGTTGGACTAAGACTCTCTTCAATTATGGGAATTTTCTCATTTATGATTGATTGGCTTATGGGTATGAGTTGTATGCTTCTCACTTTGCACTAGGTTTTAACCAACACATAAAAGATTCAACATTGGCAAAAACTTATTTGTAATTTGTTCAATGGATTAAGCTCAGAGTAGAATATACTACAACTGGAAATAGATTTGCTTGGAGGAATTTTGCCACTATAAAATATACAACCTAAAATAGATTTGCTTGGAAGATTTTTGCCACTTTAATAGCTGAAAGTACAGTTGGTTGGCATTCATATTCACTGTTGCTTAAACTCCAGTTGTTAAATCATTGCTTCCATCAGTTTTTGATAAGGAAATGGTAGGACTTGAAATAAAACGTTACAGGTAGGTATATGTTTTTTTTTTATCTACCCAGTAATACTGGATTATGTAATATCATGACACTTTTTATTTTTAATATCACAGCAGTCAGCATGACACTTACACCACCTATCTTTCCTGTGCGTATAAATGCACTGCATCACTACATTATATAATACATGAGAAATATTTGGTAATGTGTCGAGATTTTTTAAATAAATCATTGGTCCATATTAATGTGAAAAAACTAAAATGGAATTCTTAGTACTTCGTGATCACAATAAGTAAGAATTTCTAAAATGAATATTATAGAAAAATATTGACATTTGGTAAACAAAACATTCTTGAGTATTTTAAGGTCTTCATTTAACCCTACAAAACATTATCCATTTTTTTTTTGCAAAGTAAAAATGTGGCATTTATAGATTTTAGGTTAGTTCTGATGTTTGTTCATGTGTTATCTCAAATATTTTAGGTGTTGTAACAAGTAGTATTTTCTAAGATAATCAGCCAGTGCAGCAAACAAACTCTTAACTAGGTAAGCCCTATTTTTAAGAAAATACTAAGATAGGGGATACCAATCACAATTTACATAGCGGCACACTGCAGGCAATGAAGAAGTTTGTTCACACCACCCCTGTAGCTCCAGTTGTGTGATTTACTTCCACTCACCCCCCCTTTTTTTTTTGTAGCTTTACCTCTACTTAAAGAAATGTTTTGGCTTGCCTGGGAATGTGATTTTTTCACACAGTTTAATAATAATACTGTAATTGGGTAAATAACCAGGAAAATATGGAAATTTTTAATTTTTACTGTTAATAATATATATTTCCACTTTTTGGTGCTTGACTAGGATACTGGTTTTTAAATTTAGGAGCAATTTCTGGTAAAATGATACAGCGAAGCTGCTCTTTCTTTGCTCTTAATGCTTTAATTTTATACTCGACAGAATTAAGTTCTTCACCCCCAAACACTACCTTCAAACCTAAGTAAAACTAAGAACTTCGTCCAGGCATCAGCTCATAAACATTATAAACAAACAAATAGCAACCCTTGAGTCCTGACGTGAATTGCATTTACAAGTGTCCCAATAAATTATGTTTTGGACTTGCTGAAGAACATTTGAATATCACATGGTTACCTTTCACTGGAAGTACAGTGGTGCTCAAATCTAATGCGACATGATTTTTTTTTGTATTGTCCACATTCTCAGACTCAACGTGACCTTGCCAAGTAGTGCTAAACTTTTTTTATTTGTAATGTCATACATGTCGAAAAGTTTGCTAATTCACAGCTAGCCCTATTTTCCTTATGGTTAAATAGATATGATCCCTTCTATGCATTGGCATAATTCGTAATGTGTGTGATTTGAACTGATTTAAAAAAATTTTTTTTACGCTGCTCAGTTTAAAGTGCGTTGTGATGAAGTTAACGGTGCCAGCAATGAAAACACGCTTAACATGCTCCTCGGACTGGTCATCATAACCATGTCTGCAGCATAATAACAGTAGACCTAATAAGCTCAACAGTCATAACAACAATTTCAAAGTAGGAATATGAATTAAAACAAGTTTTCTTTGAATGTTGAAGTTTTCGGCTGTGTTTAAGCTACCTGTATATTGCAAAATGTTTTATAGGCCTAAAAAATCTCAGCCTTCTGAGATATAATCGGTTACTGATGAATTTATTCGGAGAGATTATCTGTTCTTTTAGGAATACAATAGGAATGTAAATTATTATAACCACTTTTCATTGAATGTCGAAGTTTCAGGCTGTGTTTAAGCTGCCTGTATGTTGCAAAATGATTTATAGGCCTAGAAAAATAATCTAAGCCTTCCGAGATGTAATCTGTTACTAATATTTTTAATTGTAGAGATTACCTGTTCTTTGAGGAAAAGATGATGATGATTTTGGTTATATGTAGAAGAAGGCTATTAATCGAAATATCATAAGTATTAATATCAAGGTGTATGGATTACTTGTTTTTCAACTGGTTTAAAAATATTATTTTCTTAAAAGTCTTTCTGCTCCCTTTTGGTGTATATAATTAATTCTTTCATAAGGTAACTTGAAGTGCAAGAATGTGTATATAACTTCATTTGCTTTCTGGCCAGAAATTATTAATAGAGAGATGGGAATGTTAAGTGTAAAGTAAAGAAATCTAACACCTAAGGCTAAGAATAATATCTTGGCTTTGACAATAGAATAATTGCATAGGCAAATATTTGCTAGTATGCCATCATTTTTAAAATATTTAAGAAATATAACAAAAAATTATGTATGAAAATCCAAATATTCCTCTAACATATATAAAGTAAATTTTTTTCAAGATAATTTCATGATCGCTACTCATTGTAGACCTACTTATGTTACACCAGGTGGTGGTTGTTGCACCGACACTAATGATACATCACACATGCTCCCCTCACACGATATTGGTGGGAGCATTCTGCTTTTGTATATACATATTTGATATTTTTCAGCATTAAGGTGAAAAAGTAATCAAAAAGGTCTATTTCAAATTTTATGCTTGCTTTGGAAGCATTTTTCATGTTATGGCAATTTTTGTTTCTTTTTTTTATTAGACATTTAAACTGAGGTTTGATGACGACTTCGTTTGGTCAAATGCTTCAGTGATGAGTGAATGAAAGTTTTGAAAATGTTTCGTAAGAGTTTTTCTGAAATTTGGCTACATGTGACATTTTCTTAGTTTTGAAATATATGACAGATTTCACTCTTATGAAATATATTATGGCATTATTGTATGCTATAATTGCGTTTTTGCATTGAAATAGATAAATATGGAACATGCTAGGTTGCCAGTTAGTGAATTTTGAATGAAATCCTATGGAGTCATGTCGCATGAGATTTGAGCATCACTGTACACAGAAGTAATTCCAACGCTGTTAATGCAAAATGCACAATGTGAATGTATTTCCATTTGCTAGTAAGTGATAATGAAAATTACTTATTACGTAATTTTTGGAAAAAAGTGAGAGATTAGAGTATTAAAATAGTTAATGAATTGCACACCAAATGTATCACATTCCTCTTTATCTAAGTTATTAACAGATGTAGTTATTGACAATAGTTCTGATGGTGAAAGCCCATGTGCAGTTAGGAGGTCATGAAACAAACACAAAGTGTTCCACCTTGGTCTAAATCTACTCCAGCCCTCCACGTGACTTAGCTTTAGCTTTAGACCCTTGCTTCCCAGAAGTCCAGATATGTAAACATCTTCCAGAGGAATTATTGGTTCATGCTTACATGCATAAAGTAGGTGTTGTATAAGGTTAGAGCTCATAATATAAGCAGTACCAGAGAGGAATGGAGGAAGAATAGTTGCAGAATACACTTTGGGGTGCAAATACCACTTAGAGTTAGGGTTCCTATCAGCTTTCACATTTTCATATAAATATCCACCAAAGAAGTAAGATTCATATTCATGAGATTCTGAATTAATATAATAGTTAATTAAATTGTATGGCTTAACTTGAGAACAGTTGCTCAATTCATTATATTCAGTGGACCCCTTATTACTACCAGTAGTGCCTTGAGATACATCCATATTATTCCTAGCATGAGTGATGCAGGTAGTTAGGTTAGAAAGCTTATGGATGTTAAGATACATATCATCATCAATCTTAAGGAGGTACTTTGCATTTGAGCAAAATTTATTTGTCCATTGCAGAAGAGCCAGAGATTTAAATGTGAGATTATAATAAGAGTCAATGAATCTTGGATCTTGGAATATGTCCTGGAACTTTCTTGACTCTTCATTTACCTGTCCCTGGTAAAGAATGAAAACATTAAAACAAGGAAAAGGTCACGTTTAAAATCTAAGAACAAATGCTGTGGCAAACTCTGCCACCAAGTTAACAAACAAGGCCAGAAATGTATAAAACTGTTAATGCATAGTTGCGTTATTGAATTTAAAATGGGGGTGTGATAACATAGGATTGATGGAATTCATTGTATTGAAAAACTGCACCTTCAAGAGGTTACAGAATATCTCATATGTCATTTGCACACACAGATGTAGACACATTAACTAACCTGTAAAACAGCATTGTCAGTTGAACCCAAGAAAAATATAAGGTGGTATGTGGACGGTAAATTAGGTAACCAGCTGTCTCGAATTGCTGTACGGGCATCCAGATTACTGACAGCAGATGTTACAATCAGCAGAACCTCGACTGTGTTACTTTGACATGCATGTAGAACCTTTGGTTTCAAAACTGATCCATATTCTCTGAAAAGGAAATATAGTAGAAAATCAAATAAATCTCACATCTTCAGTTGCACAATGTAGCTCCCTTTAGGGAGGTAATGTCACAAGTACATCTTATGCAGTGCACTGTAGGCATGACTTCTTTGCAGCATCCCTTTGGCCCCTGTTTACAACCTCTTTCATTCCTTTTACTGTGCCTCCATTTGTATTACGTATTTCTTCCATTTTACTGTCCAGTTGGGTACTTTTCTAACCATGGACGATTAAGTAATTATTCTTTTCTGGTTTTCTATGCCTATTTTACAAGGAGGTTGGTCTATTATTCCTGTTTAGGGTGTGGCCCAACCTTTCTTTTTCTCATTCCCATTTAGGATAGGCTAGAAATGAGTACAGTAATACCTTGAGATACGAGCTTAAATAGTTTATTAACCAAGCTCATAAGTCAAGTCTACTCGTATGTCAAACAAATTTCTCCCACTTAAAATAATTGAAATGGATTGAATCTGTTCCAGCCCTGAGAAACATCTCCAAACCATCCTAAATTATGAAAAAAAAAAAAAACATATTTTTGATTAAGAAACACACATGTATACTTTACCAATCCTTAACAAAATAGATGAAAGGTGTTATTTAGTACTGTACTCTTACCTTGGAGGCAGACGAGTGCGGCTAACGGAGGTGAATGACAGAGGACGAGGGAGAGAGGAAGGGATGTAGGCACTGTAGACACATAAACTAAAACTGCACTTTCTTAACACAATGTAAATTAAAAGTGCATTTCTTTACTTCAAATAAAAATAAAACTGCTCTTTCCTTACTTGAAATGAAACCCCCCAAAAAATTAATTGTAAAAAAAAAAAAAAATGGACTTGCTTCTTCAAGTTGGCGTAAATAATATGCCCCTTTTCGTATATTACAGTCACTGCCACTGTAACTCCTGCCAGCTCTTCTATTTCACCCACACCAGCAGAAGCTTCTCCATTTCTTCATGGATATTTGTCCTTAATTGGGACAGAATTGTAGATCCTTTCGATGGTGTTGAACTTTTGTTGGCATCCTTTTGTTTAAGGATGGTACAAATTGTAGATGTACTGCGGTCATGCAGCCTTGCCAGTTCAATCACTTGTACACCATGCTCATGTTTTTCTATTACTTTTTGCTTTACTTCTATCGACATCATTCTTTTCTTCTCACCACTGTCCTTTATAATCACTTTCTTTAACCCCATGATGGAACACAAAAAAGTTCAGTAAAAAAATGCAAAAATGACGCAAAAAAACGAGTACAGCGCACAATGCCCGACTTGATTCTGCGGGTAACCATGAGAATGAACGAGATGTTGGTCATGCTGATGCTGGACCCGTGCGCACCGACTAGCGGCAGCCTCCCGAAACACTCGTATCTCGGAATTTCGCTTGTATCTCAGACAAAAACATGGACTGAGTTGCAGCTTGCATCTCAAAAAATTCATATGTTTGGCTGCTCATATCTCAAGGTATTACTGTATTTATAATACTTTTTCATTCAGCCTTAAAATATTGAAAATACTAGAGGCACTTTCAGCAAATTTATTTTATTTTTGGCTAAAGCTTATATTATGATGTTTAAAATGGTCATCTCATTTACTGGCAATACTCTAGTAAACAGGTAACTATTTTGCATATTATGAGAAAAATAGAACACACTTAGTATCAGCTGTTTTGCATCTTATGGAAAAAATACACACTATAAGTATTAGCTGTTTTGCATATTAGAAAAATAAATACACTATTATTACATTGAGATAAATCTAGTCAAAATATCAAAAGCTTTCATCTAATTGTACTGCTGAAATTAGGTTTCATCGTAAATGGATTGGCTTATAGGCCTAGATATTTTGTCAGTACGTATAGTACATACCATACAGTGTCAGAACTACTGGGGGTGCAGGAGGTGCAATGCACCAAGGCCCATTGTGATTGGGGCCCATTTAGCCCCATCATAATGTCTTAGGAGATTGATTTGGTAATATATTTGTAAATATGTTGAGGTAATGGAAATAACAAAAATATAAATGACAATCATAGTAATGGTTTTTATTCTTATCTGTATTACATAGAGTATAATCATTATCACAACTATTATTAGGTATTGTTAGTAGTAGTAGTAGTAGTAGTACCACTACTAATAATAACAACAACAATAATGATAATGATGGTACTATAGTATAGATAAGAATAAGTTATGATGTTAATAATAATACGTACTAATAGCAATCATAAAACCTTAAAGATGACGATAATGATCATGGTGACAACATGACTTCTAATAATATTTAAGTAAGTTTTTGGCATTTTCACATGTACACACACACACACACACACACACACACACACACACACACACAGTGGACACCCCGTATTCACGTTCTCCGGATTTGCAGACTCACACATTCACGGATTTCTCAGGAACATTCATTTGCGGAAAATTCGCCTATTTGCGGTATATTTGTCTATGAGATACCCACAAATTCCTGTTTTTTTTTTTTTTTTTTTTTTTTTTTTTTTTTTTTTTTTTTTTTTTTTTTTTTTTCATTATACAATGCACTTTTTGTGATAAAACTATTTAAAAAACCAGGTATGAAAATTTTTTGTGGTTTTTTCTTGAGTTTTAACTAACATAATACGAGGTTTTAATCATTTTTATAGGGGTTCCAACTATTCGCGGGTTCTAACTATTCACAGGGGCGTCTGGTACGCATCCCCCGCAAATACGGGGGACCACTGTATATATATCTATATATGTATGTGTATATATATATACCAACTATTCGCGGGTTCTAACTATTCACAGGGGCGACTGGTACGCATCCCCCGCAAATACGGGGGACCACTGTATATAGTGTATCTATCTATATCTATATATATATTATATATATAGATAATATATATATATATATAATAAAATCTATATATATGTTAAACAATAATTTTAAGATGAATTCATATATACAGGTATATACACACCCATAAATCATATAAATGTGTGTTTTTATTTATTTATGAGCATTAGTTACTGGTAAATCAAGTAATGGCAATTAATTGTATACTTTTCATGATAACAGGCCCACTCAAATAATTTGCACCAGGGCCCATAATTACCTAGTTCCACCACTGGTACCATAGACAATTTTCTTTGCATAAATTATTATTACTATGTATACGTATAGCTGGATATATTCTTACCTTGCTAAGAATTCTGATGCATTTGTGTTATATTCATTGGGCAGGCTTCCCTCTTGAGGAAAGAACGCATGAATTAATCCAGTCACCACCAAAACTGCTATCACCCCTCCTACAAACAAGTGTCCCTTACGACCCCACCTCATCATATGGTGTCTTTGGTGTTCAGTCTCATTTTAAATTGTTCACTTGTCTGAGGGAGGGAAGAATATGTAATTCATTTAATTTACAGGAGTCTTATTATGCAATATCATATTACGTAACCTGTAAAGATAAATATCTGAGAAGGTTTCTATACATCACCCTTAATTCCATACATTAATTAATATATGTACTTTATTCCCTTGAAAAGTTATGCGATGTAGACTGAAGTGGCCATTAATTACAAAGTTCACATCAAATCTTAGCAATTTTATGAAAAATTATATCAGTAGTTAGCAAATCAAACAAGAAAAGAAATAATTCTTCAAAAGTTGACACATTCCAAAAACCAGGATAGTTAGCTCAAGTGCTTGTGGATATAGGAAGTTAGGATGAAAAGAAAAAAAAATGTTAGGATATAAAAAAAAGCAATAAGCGTCGGGTTAATAAAATCAAGATAATGTTAATTACAGGACTAGTGAAATAGTTAGGCAGTTGTAAGGAAAAAGAAAATCATGGAGCAGCTCACAATTAGATAAATAAGGTATTTAAGGACTGAGTGAAAAGATAGAATATATAACTATAGAGGCCATACAAGTAAGCACAAATGTTCTAGATTACAGATTGGCTGGCTGATATCAGCAAAATCTATGTGATCTCATTATCATAGTGAGGATGGTTCATTTCACTTTGGGGAACTGTGAAGCGTGGGTGTTGAATGCTAATAAAGTTGAAAATATTGAAGCTGTTGAGGAATCGTTCTTAATATATATGTTTAATAACAGCTGAAAGCCTTAAGAAATGTGGAGATAGGAATTATTAAAAAAGGTATTGCTGGTGAAAGGATTGGATCCAGAAAGATGAGGGGGGAAATCAATGTTGGATGGATGTTTCAGTGAATTTTTAGATATGGTTTTAAATGTTACAGGTAAACTTGCATTTTAATGCTCATTTTATTTCTGCTGAGGTTTCATTCTTAAGTGTACAGTTTGAAAAAAGCCATATGGAATCTGTTTTCTCTTATAGCTGCCGTCTGCTAAAAAGTGAAATGGTATATTGTTGTGAAACATTGATGTATGCTATTTAGTAAGCTTATAACAACAGGTAATAAGATGTCTGTGGTGAACTTCATCCCATAAGATTTACTAAAATTTGGAAGGCTATCACCTGTTTTATTATACCGCATGATTTAGGGAAATTAGCAACTAGCCCCCCCCCCGATTTTTACCAAGGCGCGACTCCAGTTGCCAAAAACCAGTATAGTAAACGATCGTAACGCCAATGATCCCGAAGAAAATTGAGCGCAACAGCCGCCGAAAAACCATAAATCCATATCTTAGGCAAAGGATCTGGGAAAGATATGGTGATCTGGGGCAAAGGATTTGGGGACGATATAGTGATCTGTCCAAGCTGCCGCCGCTCACTCATCGTACACAGACCGTAATGCTAAATGGGACTGGGTTAGTAAATATGATATGATCTACCAAACCTCACCCAAGTGACTAATAATTAGCAAGAAACTCTCATTTGACCCGGTAGTGTACACATCAAAGAGTTAAGTAGATTTGTTATATAATTGAATTCCTTACCTGATTTACATCCCTCCTTTGATTACTTTGTCGAGTTTCTGCGCCGCAAGATGTGTTTACATTCAAGTTTTGGTAGCAGACGATAATCAGTAGGGAAAATTTTTCCTTAACCCTACCATTGTGGTATGTCACTTCCGAGGATTAACTCTAGTTTTACCAGAGGACATTATACAATTAGCGTCTGTCTTTAACAAAACGTCAAAAGTATGAACACATCGGCGATAGCTCACGCGAAATCCACTCGTTAATGAAATTGCTCTTCCATTTTCCCCTACTAGGCTCCAAGTTCAATGCCGAGGGCCCGAGGTTAGGATTCTCGGGTGCGGCCTTGCCAGACATACGAGGTTGTAAATGATTGTGTGTGTGTGTGTGTGTGTGTGTGTGTGTGTGTGTGTGTATGAACATGGCAATTGTAATCATATTTTACTTACTTCAAAGGGTTTGTATTTCTGCGAAAATTCGTGTGTGTGGGTTGGTGTGTGTAATACATGAATAAGATATTTGTATAAGTAAGACCTCGAGAGAGAGAGAGAGAGAGAGAGAGAGAGAGAGGGGGGGGGGGAATATAATAATAGTAATGTATACACAAATGCTAGAGGGCAATAAAACACAGGAAGATAAAAGATAAGCTGATAAACACGATGTTATACATCGGTGTCCAAACCAAATCTGAGAGAGAGAGAGAGAGAGAGAGAGAGAGAGAGAGAGAGAGATTGGCGACGTAAGCAGGTATTTAGCGATGTTGATTTGGAAACAATTTTTGTATACCCTGAAAGTTGTTTACTCACTTTACTAACGAATCTTTAACTGTAAATTATCCGGTCTACATTTGAAAAGAGCAACTACATCTTGCTCTTTTCAAATGAAGACCGGATACACAAATCGTCTAAATTATTTAAACTTCACATTCCCTATACTTTTTGAGCTGAGGAATTTATTTCAAAATATTCACAAAACCGTTTTGGACTAGGTTTGGAAGTCTGCAAAAATGAAGGTTGAAATTCTGAATTGCATCTGAGCTGGTTTGCATTATGAGTATCTTGTTTCATTCCGTAAAAGAAAAAAATTAAAAATCTTGGCGAAGTTGTCGTATGCTGACATAAGCCAGTTTAATCCAAACCAGGTACCGTAGTCAAACCTTATATCACCATTCGCAACCTTGCAATAAAATATTCTAACCACGTTACAGAAGTGAATAACCCAGTCAACACAAGTGTTTGGCAATTTTTGTTCCTACTTCCACGTCAGCGCGTCGGTGACTTCTATTTTTCTGTTTTTTACGTTATAAACGTATGGAACCTTATTAACTGTTTACGTTTAAAAGAGATTATGAACTTAGAGACTTCAGTTACAGCTGCGTATAAGGAAGCAGCGTTGACACTTACACGTTGAGTGTTGAAGTTGTTGGTGATTTGTGTTGAAGTTGGTGAACCACCTGCATGCCGATTGCCGATATACGTAGCTACATTCAGTCATTTGGTCTTACCTGAATGATGTACTTGTTTAGTGGAGAAAAATCTCGAAATCTTTATACCTTATATTTGGTAACTGGTTGTCAGCCCTATCCCTCACTTTCAATTTTTTGTGGAAATGTCTGGGATATTTATGATGCTCTAAATTTCATTGTATAGACCCCTGAAAATAATATTACTGTTTATTAACATGTGCACAATCGATCACGAGCTTTATTTTAAAGCTTATATATGTTACATGTTGATATTTACATTTTTTTACCGTTCTAATTATTTTATGACAATGATTTGTCTCAGTTTATATGTATATATAAATTGCTGATTGTATTTACGACATTCTTGTCCAGTTTAATAATGCATTCGTTTTTCTTCATTACTTTGGGCATCCTGTTTTCAAGATACAAATGGCCATCCAGTTTGCTCCATAAGAACTAGAAGCTGCATTATCTTAATAAACTTCATTGGTTCTTTTTAATTCACACCATCTATTCCCATGTCGACGTCTGCTGTGGTGTGTGGAATCAGATTGTATGATCACAGTCGATATTTTATTGTTGTCAGGTGCTAGTGTTGAACCCCCCCCCCCCCCCCTGCCTCTCCACTAGAACTGACAACCAGGCCAGCCACCGCTCCCTCCCTTTTCCACGTGACGGTTATTTTCCCATTCTCCCTTCCTGTAGATTAACCCAAGCCATCCTCTCGTTACTACTACTATGCGTGTTGTTGCTGTGGATAGATGAGTTCGCTGCACCGCAGAAACTGCGATGGATTTTTAAATGTTGCCGCACACAGATGCGTTATGCAGAATCATATGGCGGCAGATTTCTTTATACTTGGTCTATGGTGGGCTGTAATGTCAACCCCACAATGATAAGAGAGAGAGTACTGCGCTTTAATTGAGTGTATTTAAGAAGGAAAAAGAGAAACAATGCCCAATCCATTGGGTGGACACTTCGAAATGCACAGTGAGAGATTAATATAGGCGCATTTGCCACGTTTGAGGATCTAAAACGGGATGACAACGACTTTGTTCAAACTTAGTTTTAAACGTGATAAAGTACCAGTATATCAGCTTAGACTGGTCTGGTTAAACTACTCTTACATTATTAATATAATAATAATAATCGTCAGTTGAGTAAAAATGCATATGTTTTATGAAGTTCAACAAATACCAGAAGATAATGATTTTCAAAGGGTACTATGTATTTGGTATTTTGCTTAATCCTGGGATTTCCGTGGCCCCCTGAGAGTAGTTCATTGAACCAAGGGCACCGGCCACCGCATCCCATCTGTGTTGATGCAAAAGCCTGGTGTTACCACCCACATGTTATGCTACAACGCAGCGGCGATTTCACGCACACGCAAGAAGTGAACAACTCCGTAAGATGTATTAAGGCGGATTTACACGGCCGAACAGCCCGCCGAGCCCGGTTGTCGAACCTACTTGTAGAACGGCTCGAAGAGCTTTCAGACAGTACATTGAACCTCATTGTGCCTCGTGCTAAAACAACGTCAACATGTCTCTCGACCAGGACGATTTGATAGCCATTGCTTTAGCAGTGGCACTAAGAAGGAAAAAAAAAAAAAGATCAAAGTGGACGAAGGATTGGCTACTAAAAAAGAGAGAAATTTTCACACACCAATTTGCTTGTTGCTTTAAAATTAGAGCCAGATGACTGGCGCAATTTTCTCCTCATAAAACCAAAGTGATGTCGCATATATATCATCTGCTGAGGTCCCAGACGTCTTCGAGCTTTCTATTTTCTTGTGCTCTCTCCTAAAACTTGCTCGTAAGGAGTTTATTTTCCTCGTCACGGCGTCTCGTGTGCAGTCAGGCTCGAGTTCTTTCAATATTTCATGAAGAGCCGCTATTCCTTTGTTTCTGGCTACTTTATTGGAATAGTCTTTTGATTTAACTTTCCATAAAGCTGGATGAGCCCGATATGCATGTATGAAATCAAGTACGACTTCCTTCTCAGTCTTGCTTTCATTAATGGCAGCCATTATTCATTTCTTTGATGATGTTTCCTCTAGCAGGTTTGAATAACAACTGAAGTTAGATGCTCGACACCCATTCACACGTTCACACAGTTCGTCAAACAATGTAGCTCCGCCCACAAAAGTCAAGATGAGCCTGACTTTCATCGAGCCGTTCGACGAGCGCGCTCGACAACCAAATAGCCCGTTTACACGCTCGAACATCAATTCAAACACAGGGTTGTCGAACCAGGCTCGACGAGCTGTTCGCCCGTGTAAACCCCGCTTTAGAGATAATAGTCGACTTCTAGCCGCATGTAAGTGCGACATCGTGCCGAATTTACGTGCGACAATAAATTTTTCTATCGCTATCTTTAATGTTTAGCTTAACTACCTGTTCTCTCTCTAAAAATTCTTTAGTCAGTCAAGACCTTTTCCTAATTATACAAGCTTTATCACAGCTTTACTTACCATTTAGCTACTCTTTTGTTTACTTATGTCCATTCTAATTTAGCCTAAACTCAAACCATCTCTCCCTTTCTCCTTCACCCCCGTGATGTTTGCGCTTGACCTTTTCTCTGTATACACAATCAAACCAGTACTCTCATCCTCAACCTATCACATTTTCGTTAAATTCCCTTCCTTTTACACCATATTTTCATACCCCACTTCTTACCAGTCGCTTCCCTTGGTCGTTATCCCTTACCTTCTATTATTTACTCATTCTTACCCTCTCCCCTAAGCTTTACATGACCCAACCAACCCACACGAAACCAACATGACCACCACCCTTACACCTTGTTATCTATACCTTTCAGCCAGACATTAAATAAACATTATTAGCTTGTCATTTTCCTTCACTAGTTCCTCTCTATCTATCATTGTATTTTTAATCGTGGAATTATCCCATAGCGGTTAATTGCAGTGCCTTGCCCTCTCCTGGTTTGGTGTCCAGAGACCTATCAGTCTTGTCAGTTGAGGTTACATGTTTAGTTCTATGACTGAAGTATTGTAGACTTCATTAAATTTTTCCTCTGATCTCAAGGAGAGCTGCATTTCTGGTGAATTTTCACTTTTTTCTAACATCCTACTATATTCTTCTGTTTTATATATTCACGCGTAGTACGTATCTTGTGCAGCTTCAATAGTCAACATTCTTTTATATTCACGCGTACGTATCTTGTACAGCTTCAATAGTCAACATTCTTTATCATTTCTAAATTACGTACCATCTTTTTGGATTTCACTAACACGTCTCAAATTAGGATGCCTTGTTACACTTTCACAATTTCACATTCATTTAATGTCTAATAGCAGCAAAAACATTTCATCTCTTGATGCCATGGTGAATTTTTTACTTATTCATTCACTCCTGATAATCATTACATTCATCTCTGCTCTGAAAAAAAACATAATCACCTATTAAGAAATAAAAATGTGCAAAGTATAATTTTATATATATATAGATATATATATATATATATATATAGATATATATATATATATATATATATATATATATATATATATATAAGCTTTTCCTTGTGAGCATTATGATGTGAAATAAATATAGATTAGTGTCAACCTGGATCTTTACACCTTCCCTCCATTCGGGATGATGATGCTAAAGAAGTTCCGCTCCCACCAAAATGTCAGGATGACACTTGGCTCCTTTCTGGCCTCAGAGAAGTGGTTCCTGGACCTTCTCAATCCCCTTGTAGATTTCCCAAGGATCCTTCCTTCAATTACAAGTCTTCTCAGACAGCCCCACTCCAGGATGTTCCAGCAAATTCCCACTCTGGCCCTGAGAGGTTTTAGACTGTAAGCTTGTCCAAGCAGAAGTATTTTCCAGATCAGAGGTGGAGGCTATTGCCAGGTGTAGACGTAACTCTTCCAACAGTCTACCAGGCAAAGGGACAGTATTTAGACATTGATGCAAGAGAAATAACATTTCATCTTCTCAAACAACTATTGCGCAAATAGCAGACTTCCTCCTCTATATGAGATTGAGGGGCCTGTCTTCCTCCACCATAAATGGATACGTATAGAGCAATGCTTTGCTCTGTTCTTTGTCATAGAGACTTTGACATTCCGGCAAATCAAGATCTTTCTGACCTCACTAAATCATTTATTATCTCGAATCTAGGAAGGAGGAGACCTTCTCTTGGGATCTGAACATAGTCCTTAAGTGGCTTTCTAGTCCACATTTTAAGTCTCTGAGGGACCTGAGGAGGAAGACTTTTTGACGTGGTACTAGCCATAACAAAGAGGGTCAGTGAGCTTCATGTGATCGACAAGATGATTAACTTTTCTCAGGGAGAAGCAATATGCTTCCTCTCCTTGGGATTTTTAGCAAAGAATGAAATCCCATCACAATCTTTGCCTCATTCTTTTACCATTAGAAATTACTTACAACAAAATGACAAGATTAGAGGGCAGTCTAGTATCTGTGGTACTCCTTGAAAAATCCCTCTAGACTCTCATAGAAGCGCACTCCCAGATAGCGGAGGATGACTTAACATTATTGAAGATTAGAGCACACGATGTTAGGGCAGTTGAACCTTTCCCAACATACTGGAGGTGCAAATCAGTGTTTGTTATGCATTATTTGCGGGATGTAGAGATAATATACGATAATTGTAGTACCTCAGGACCTAGGTCTGTGGCTGGCTTAATGTTGTGGGAGGAAGTATCCCTTCCTATCTCTTTGCCTTGAACATGGTTTTGAGTCCTTGGGGAGCCTGGGGGGTACAATGTACCTGAAGTGCCCAGCAGTTTTAGCATTGGGTAGTGGTCATGTTTTTAATTATACGTATATGGAGTAGATGACAACGTTATCTGGTAAGTTTTGTATTGTGGTACTATGCCATGGGCAGAGGTAAATGTGTATGCTTTGTTGGCCTTTGGTAATGACCTTTGCCACAAAGCTCTTTTTAATACTTTGTCAGCTTTTGAAATACTCCTTTGCTGCAAAGTTCCCACTTCAGTAGAGGCTCTCCATGGTTGTACCACCACGCCGCTACAGGTTGAGATGAGTGCCAGCCAGAGGCAGTATCTGCCTAGAGCAGCTCTCTCACCAGTTAACAAGCATTGTTTCAGTGCTAGCCTATTTTCTATCTTCAGCTCATGAACTTTACTAATACGTATATTGGGCTGTAGTATTATAACACCACTTTTTAATATAGAACCAGCTAAGTAATTACTGGGTAAGTTACTTAACTTATATGACAGTTACATTTTTTAGAGGATGAGCAAGCTTTTTCTACAGTTAAACACAGTACTGTAAATCCATAGAAAACTTGGACGGCTTTTGGTGTTTTAACTACATATAGACTTATTTTTTTCAGCCAAATGCCAAATTTCTACAAGTTCCTTCCATTAAAGTAATTTCTTTCATTGAAGCCAAATGTTTTCACTGATGCATTAGGTACAAGGCAGTGGATAGAAATGTAATTTTCATCACAAACCCAAAGTTATGAACTTGTATGATGTGCATCACTCACCTACTCCATTAGTCTGAAGACTTGCATCTACTAATTTAATTGTTTAATTACCGATTAAACAGTATTGTATCACCTCTAATATTTTTATTTGAAGGTACCAAATGAATAATTGCAAACTTAAAGTCATATCATAGTGAAAGTAACTACACATACATTATATAAGGCCCTAGAGAGGAAAGGTGACCACCTTTGTCAAATCCCTTTTCTGTTTGATTAGAAACAAACGTCTTGCGAGTTACAGTGAACATTGACCTTAACAATAGCAGGCAAAATTTATAACGAGCAGCTCTTGATTATTGGAGTTGGAAATGCCTGGTAGAAAAGTAGGCCCACATTTTACTAGTAGTAAATAAATTCTTATTTAAGCATACAATTGGGTATTTTATATTCCTTAGACACAAAGATTCAGTCACTGAAGTTGCATTCCCCTTTGATTTATAACATGCTTTTCCGATTTATTTTTAAAGTAGTAAAAGTTTCATGTAATTATTATGTGTTTACACAGAAAGGTCAGCAATCATATCTTTGACTGCCATTTCCTATAGAAATCCTCCCATGTCTTTGTTGTAATACTTTACAATTTTTTTTTCTTATGATTGCTGGCCTTTTCAAAAAATTTTCAGACTGCATTTTCATTGTAAAATATAGTATGTCAAAAATTAATTGTATGTAAATTGTATTGTAATTGTTTTGAAGATGTTTCCCCCAAGAGATACAGTAGTTATCATTAAATATGGAGTACGTACTAGTAACCATGAGAATACATATACTAGTGTTAAATTCTTGTCACCTACTTAGGCTTATATAGTCTTTATACAGAGAGGAGTAATAAAATTTTACCTTAAATTGGTCATAGTGAAAACATTTATGAGGCCTAAATCTGCATTACTGGAAGGGTGAGTTTAAACCTGAAATTGTATTTTTCGCTCAATTACAATTTGTTACGAAAGTTCAAGAGGGTATGGCCATCCTAATGGAATTGGTGACCTTACACCATCTTTTACAAAGACTTGCCAAGGTAGTTCTCCTTTGTACTAATCAGTAACCATAGCTAGTGCCTCCAAAGAGGAGCACGGTAGTTTGACTTGAAGTAATGATCCTATTGCCTTGATAACTACTTTGGAAGGATGGCTTGCTTTGTCATCGACTGGCTCTTTGAGGCTGGGATGGCAATAGAGTTAAGGGGCTCTTTAAGGTTGGGATGGCAATAGAGTTAAGAGAGCTTCCATAGTTGTTAACCAAGATGAGTCAACAAATTCTTTAGGATGGAGTTTTTGGCTTTTTGAAATCCATCATAAGTCTATTAGGATTTAAGTAGTGTGTGAACTAATAATTTGTACACAATTCCTTCAAAAACAGCTCCAACAAAATTACAGTAAACAGCTTCAGGTTGGTCATCTATTCAGAGTAGTAATTACAATAATAATCTTAGTTGACAATATTTTGTCATAATCATACAAGGGTGTAAGTAGGCAATGATGCTTCATTGGTTAGGACAAAGAATTTCTTTCTCCTGAGCTAGCTGAATTCAAAGAAAATTTAAAATATACGTATAACGAATTGAACTGAAGAACTGTCATCCATGTCTTTTCACTTTTTATGCATTTCATGTTCTTTTGTGTTCATAAGTGCAGTTTGTACCTTTCTTATTTGCATAAATAACAGTAAATGAATAAAAGTTTATGTACGGTACTTATTGTATTTCATGGATGTCATTGATGAATTGTAGAGTGTTTAGCATTTTTAATGTGTGATTGCCAGGCTCTTTTAGATTATATTTTGCCATATTTAGACTATACCTGTAATACCATTTTCCTGTTTTTTTTTTACAGTGACTTCAGTTGGATTTGCTGTTGTTTTGAAGCTTAGTTTTGGAAGTTTTCTAAGATTTCTTGTGTACACTGTGTGTGTTGACACTTTAGCTGTTGGGATCTTAGTTGCAACTGTCTTATGGTAAGATAAGTTTTTTATATGTATCTTTTATAGTTCAGATGCAGTACTACTACTACCCTACATATGAACGAGTTATGGTTCAAGCAGCTTTGTGCATCTTGAATTGTTCGTAAGTTGGTCTTAAACCTATTTAAGTACATTACAAGTACTGTACAATGTGCATACTATACTGCATTGTAGTATAAAAGTTCTTTATTAATAAAAATGATACGTACATAAAACCTAAATTAGATTGTGTGATATTTTTTCTTACCAAACAATTTTAATTTACAATCATGTTTGTTCATATATCTAAATGTTCATAAGTAGGGTAGTATCTGTATTTTTTTTTTTTTATAAATACATGCATTAATGTAATGTAATGCAGTACAAATTATATCTTGCTGTAAATAACCACTTCAGTAATGATTAGTGCCTTATAAAGATTAGACAGTTGACTTGCTTCATGTGGAAATTCATCACTTAGGTTCACTGCAATTCCATTCAACCAGAAATATTAAAATTCAACTACATACTGTCATTTTTTTATGTAACATCATCCTTTTAATCAGGTAGAAAGGAAGAGAATTTATTTCATGTTTAACTCCATAAAGGAAAAACCAAGTGCACTTGTTTAGGATGATAAATTTTCAGTTTGCAATTTTGAATGATATCACTCATTGCAGGGCAGTTACAAATCACTACTTAGTAAAACCAACGTGTAGAGACCAGGATGTTGAGTGGGGATATGCATTTGATGTTCACCTCAATGCATTCTTCCCTCCTCTTATTATTCTGCACTTTTTCCAGTTGTTCTTCTATCATGGTAAGTAAGATCAGCTGTTTTGAGTGCAATATCCAATATTTTAAGTTACATTTACTAGATATTCCATGTGAAGTAATATGTGGCTATATTGTCCATTTACTGATCTTTATTCTTTATGCTGTATTTTTCCCCTTGTATGTTTGTACTTTTGCTCATTTGTTCGACTTTTTAAATTTCTTTGATGATTGTGTTCTATGTAATGTGATGTGATAGTCACTGTTTTGTGTGTATCTACAAAATGTTTTTCTACAAATGTCAGTTTTCTTGGAAAAACTGCTTGTATTCATGGTAAAGTCAAGCTGAGAAGTCTTGGCTGCCATTTAATTATTTTGTTTGTATGGTGTTTTTACATTGCATGGAACCAGTGGTCATTTAAATATTCTCTCATTCACTCATAATAGCAGTTCTTGGCTTGATCTGTATACATACTGTAATAAAGCACTTACACAATAGTATGTTTGAATCAGTGAAACAAAATTGCTTTTCCATATTTTACCTCCACTCTACACTTATTCCTTCTCCAGCTAAATATTGCTTAGACTGAAAAAGATCGAAAAAATATTATGAGCAGCATTGTTTTGTGACAATTTCTAAAGTTTGTTTGAGTAGTGGGTTAATATGGCTTTTCTTCGTAACATTCACTTCATGGTTTGATGTCCCTGCTAACACAAGTTAGGGTAGAAGAGACACTCAAGCCTTGGCAGGCAACTCTTCTAGGAGAAGGACACTGAAATTAAGCCAGCGGGTAGAAGAGACTTGTCAACCCTCACAGGCAACCTGTCGAAGAGAAGCTCTGAATACAAACCTTGTTCTCCAATCTTGGACTGTGCCATAGCCATTGTACCATGGCCTTCCATGGTCTTGGGTTTGAGGTCCCTTGCCTGAGGGTACAATCAGGCATTTTTCCTCTTTCATTCACTCCTGTTTTTTTTTGAAAAGTGTGAAGCACAGACTGGTGAGAAAGCAAAAGATGCTTGGTGGGTTATCAGGAAAGTGCCCATCTTTTCCTTCGGAGCAATTTATTTCTAAATCCATCCTTACTGTCCTCCCCCAGCTGTTGTGGCAACTCTCAACAGAATTTTTGTAAATATACATTTTTGTTGATGGTATTGTTTATTGTTCTGTTGATTTTTACAAAGATACTGTTGTTGAGAGTTTATTTATACTCTTTGATTCTGATTATATGTGTTAACTTTAATTCTTTTGAGAGATGTCTAGCTAAACCCATGGCCTGTTACTCACAACAGCAAGAAAAATTACAAAGTACTTAATATGACAAATTTTCTAAGACAATTTGTATTTTTCATAGCTACAAACCTGAGGTCTTAACAATAGGATAATTTCTAGCACCTAGCTGGATCCGGTTAAAAAGCAGATGAAAGCAAGGAATCTTGTGATATCTGGCAACGCATGCGTAGATCGGGTGAAGAGTGGTCAAGCGCCGACCATCTACGCCAGTCTTTCCCAACTCAGGATGACTTAACAAAAAGAGGGCTGGCTAGAGGTGGGCAGTGTAATGTTTAGACCTCAGGTTTGTAACTATGAAAAGTACAAATTGTCTTAGTAAATTTGTCATTTGTTCATACGCGAACAAACCGTCGGTCTTAACAATAGGATAGACTCATACTTGGAGGGAGGTATAAGACATCCTAGACCAGCTGGGGGCCTACCCGCCAGTTCATCTCTCAAAAGAAATAGTTCTTAGAGAGGGACTGAAGCCCATTGAGAAGGTAGATACACTAATATCTAACCACTCAGAACCTGAGTGACGTACAATGATATATGGGATAACCATTGTATAGGGAACTAAAGAGAAACTTTGACTGTCCAATAACAAACCTGTATCAGACCAGTCCAGCAAATGACGTGTCAATTCCTTAAACCGCCCGAAGGAAGAAGGAAGCCAGCCAACTCACTCATTCTCTCATCCACACAATCATCTTAGGTAAGATACAAAGGTGCTCGTTAAGGGAAACTATGAGTTAACAACCTGTTGGGCAGTCACCACAGGACCCAAGGAAAATGTGTCCATAGATCTGTGGACAACATCCTTAAGATAGAAGGAGGTGAACGTGGACTGGCGTAACCAAGCACCAGCGCTCAGCGCTCTATGTACAGCCAAGTTCTTTTTGAAAGCCAGAGAGGGACCAATACCCCTAATGTCATGTGCTCTAGCCTGCACAGATGTGGTGATGGAATCATCAAGAGTCAAGTATGCCTGTCTGATGACTTCCCATATCCAAAAAGAGATAGTATTCTTAGACACCTCTTTCTTTGTACGGCCTGTACTGACAAAAAGTCTGCGGCAGCCTGGTCTAAGGTGCTGAGTCCTTTTAAGATAGCAACGCAGGGCTCAGACAGGGCACAACAAAAGCTCTTGAGCATCACCACCCACAAAGTCAGTCAATGATGGAATGGAAAACGAAGCGAACCTGTCATCATGCACCGAGGGACTTTGGGTCTTGGCCACGAATTCCGGGACAAATTCGAAGGACACTGACTTCCAACCCCTGGTGTGCTTCACCCCATAACTCAGACCATGGAGCTCTCCTACCCTATTGGAAGATGCCAAAGCCAAAAGGAAAACTGTCTTGAGCGTCAGGTTCCTGTCAGATGAGCAACGCAAGGGCTCATATGGACTAGTAGTCAATCTCTTAAGCACCAAGGAAACATCCCTCGTTGGAGGCTTGAGCTCTCTAGGAGAAGTCGACTGCTCAAACCCTTTAACTAGCAGGGAAAGTTCCCAGGAAGAGGAGATGTCGATACCCTTCAGGCGTAACACCAAACTCAAGAGCCGCCCTGTAGCCTTTGATAGCAGACACGGACAAACGTTTCTCGTCTCTGAGGAAGGTTAAAAAGTCTGCTATTCGCTGAATAGAAGTCGAGAGTGGAGAAAAACCCCTTTACGACACCAATCACAGTAGATCGCCCATTTGCCTTGTTAAACTGTGGAGGTTGCCTTCCTAAGACTGCTGGACATGTGCCTAGTTGATTTCTGAGAAAAGCCTCTCTCTCGGTGGAGATAGTTGATAGCCTCCAACCGTGAAGAGACAGGGATTTTACTGACTGGTGGAACCTTTCTGCATGGGGCTGACACAGGAGATGCTGCTAAGGCGGAATCTCCCTCGGAATCTCCGACAACAATGACAGCAGATCTGGAAACCATTCCGCCTGAGGCCACAGAGGGGCTGCCAAAGTCACTCTGAGACCCTGTGAACCCAACAGCCTGTTCAAAACCTGACGGATCAAACAAAATGGAGGGAAGGCATACACTTCCAGGTTGTCCCAGGGATGTTGGAATGCGTCTTCTGCCAATGCTAACGGATCTGGGACCACTGAACAGAACACCTCCAACTTCCTGTTGTAGCGTGTCACGAAAAGGTCCAGCATGGGTCTCCCCCAAAAATTTGGAAAAGCTTGTCTGCCACCACTTGATGAAGGGACCACTCTGTGCCTAAGATCTGATCCCGGCGACCGAGTTTGTCTGCGACCACATTCCGTTTCCCTGGGATATACCTGGCTGAGAGCTCTATGGAATTGCTGATTACCCACTGGTGAAGCTTGACTATCAAGGTATGAAGTTGCTGAGAAACCAGGCCTCCCTGTTTGTTCACGTAGGCTACCACCGTGGTGTTGTCTGACATGAGAATGACAGTGACCCTCTACCATCCCCCAAAACTCCTTCAGACCCAGGAAAGCTGCCTTCAACTCCAAGACATTGATATGCTGCTGCTTGTCCTCCAAACCCCAAACGCCTGAAGCAATGAGGCCGCCCAAGTGCACGCCCCAACCTGCGAGGGAGTCGTCCGAGAACAGAAGATAGTCCGGAGGGAGAGAACGCTGAGGGACGCCCTTCAATAGATTCTGGTCGTCCAACCATCAACGAAGGTCTTCTCTCACTTCCAAAGACAGTGGGACCATAAACAAGGGAGAGTCCCCCGCCAGAGACCAGAATTCCTCCATTCTCCATTGCAGAGACCGAAGATGAAGACGCCCATGAGGGACCAGCTGCTCCAGGGAAGATAGCACTCCCAGAAGAACCTGCCACTGATGAGCCGACTGATGCGACTTTGATAGGAAGTTGCGCGCCACAGCCCGCAGCTTCTCCAATCTCTGATCCGACAGGAAAACTCTTGCCACTGTCGTATCGATGACCATGCCCAGGTAGAGAATCCTTTGAGTGGGTACAAGGTTCGACTTTTCCTGGTTGACTAACCCTCTTACGCCGACTGGACGTATTTTACGTCGACATTTTTTGTCTCACGTGTGCCGACTGGACGTATTTTACGTCGACATTTTTTGTCTCCCGTGTGCCGACTGGACGTATTTTACATCGACTTACAAAAGTTTTTTTTTAAATTCGCGGAAAAATACTTATAGGCCTACCAGCCTAAAACTTTTGAATCACGCGCCTTGGGGGATGCTGGGAGTTCACGGATCAAGGTGTTGTTTTGTTTACAATCGTTACGCAGGCGCGCAAGCGCGAATTTCTTTCTTGCCGCACTAAAAAGTATCTGTGACACATCTCTGAAATTATTTCGTCACTTTGACATAATTTTTGTACCATTGTAAATTAGCCGTTACATGAAGTATTATATATGAAAATATGCGCATTTTTATGTAGAATACAACAATAAAATACTCATGATTGTAGCTTTTATCAGTTTTGAGATATTTTCATATAAACGATAATTGCCAAAATTTCAACCTTCGGTCAACTTTGACTCTACCGAAATGGTCGAAAAACGCAATTGTAAGCTAAAACTCTTATATTTTAGTAATATTCAATCATTTCCCTTAATTTTGCAACTAATTGGAAGTCTCTAGCACAATATTTCGATTTATGGTGAATTTATGAAAAACTTTTTCCTTACGTCCGCGCGGTAACTCTTCCAAAAAAAATCATACATATACGTATGCGATTGTGGTAATGTTTGCACCATTTTAAAATTAGCCATTATATAAAGTTTTATATATGGAAATGTGCGCAATTTCATGCACAATACAACTAAAAACAACCCATGGTTGTAGCTTTTATCAGTTTTGAGATATTTTCATATAAATAACGATAATTGCCAAAATTTCAACCTTCGGTCAAATTTGACTCTACCAAAATGGTCAAAAAACACAATTGTAAGCTAAAGCACTTATATTCTAGTATTTACCTTCATTTTGCAACAAATTGGAAGTCTCTAGCACAATTTTTCGATTTATGGTGAATTTATGATAAAAATAAAATTTTCTTTACGTCCGCGCAGTAACTCTTCCGAAAAAATCATACGTGCGATTGTGGTAATGTTTGCACCATTTTAAATTAGCCGTTACATAAAGTTTTATATATGAAAATGTGCAAAATTTCACGTAGAATACAACAAAAAATAATTGAAGGTTGTAGCTTTTCTCATTTTTGAAATATTTGCATATAAATCACGATAAATAGAAAAAAAACCACGTTCGGTCAACTTTGACTCTACCGAAATGGTCAAAAAACGCAATTGTAAGCTAAAACTCTTACGGTCTAATAATTGTAAGCTAAAACTCTTACAGTCTAGTCATATTCAGTCATTTATCTTCATCTTGAAACAAATTCGAAGTCTCTAGCAAAATATTTAGATTTATAGTGAATTTAAAAAAAAATCTTTCCTTCCCTCCGCGCGCGGATTCTCCGCCACAAATCTCCGAAATGCGTACGTCCCATTCTCAGAATATTTGCTCCGTTTCATATTAGGCATTTCATAGAGTTTTATATATGAAAATGTGCGCAATTTCATGTAGAATAAAACAAAAAATATTTGAAGGTTGTAGCTTTTCTTATTTCCGAAATAATTCCATATAAAAAATATACGTATATATAAAAAAAAATCGACATTCAGTCAACTTTAACTCGTCAGATATGGTCGAAAACTGCAATTGTAAGCTAATACTCTTACAGTATAGTAATATTCAATCATTTGTCTTCATTTTGAAAGAAATTGGAAGTCTCTAGGACAATATTTAGATTTATGGTGAATTTTTGAAAAAAATATATCTTTACGTCTGCGAGTTACGAATTTATGCATTATTTTGTGATAATATTTTCTGTGTTGCTTGTATTGTTTTACAATGAGTTATATACCAAAATGATTGCAATTTAGTGTACATTACAACGAAAAAAAAAGTAACTTGTTACCTTTAACCGTTTTGCGCACAGCGAGATTTGAATACAATTATATATGAAATTTCGTTTTTGAGCTATCATATATCGCATTATTTATATATGATACTGATAATTTTTATCATTTCTGATGGTTGCATACTAAACTTCAGCCAATGACAAAAAAAGGAGCCAAAAATGAACTCTTAATCTTGAAAACTAAGCGCGCTGTGATTTTTTGAAAAAAATATTTTTTCCGCTTCCGCGCTCACTCTGAAACACCTCCGGCACACGGGAGACAATTTTTTTTTTTACCGCTTCAGCGTAAGAGGGCTAATATGCCCAGGTCCAGACAGAACCGAAGAAGATGATCCCTGTCTTGCAGCAGCTTCTCCCTGGAAACTGCCAAGACCAACCAATTGTCGAGGTACCTCAGCAAACAGATCCCCTAAGCATGGGCCCAACTTGACACGAGAGAGAAGACCCTTGTGATCACTTGAGGGGCTGTGGTCAACCCGAAGCACAAGACTTTGAACTCGAAGATCTTGTCCTCCAGAGAGAAGCGAAGGAACTTCCTGTACGTGGGATGAACAGGGATTTGGAAGTATGCGTCCTTCAAGTCTATCAACAGCATGAAGTCACCTTCCCTCACGGCTGCCAACAACGAGTGCGGGCTCTCCATCTTGAACCGTGTCTTCCTGATGAAGCGATTCAAGGTGAATAAGTCGATCACAGGCCTCCATCCTCCCGCCACCTTGGGCACCAAGAAGATGTGACTGTAAAACCCCGGGGACAGACGCTCTACTTCCGCTATTGCATCCTTGTCCAGCATTTTCTGTACTTCCTCCTGAAGAGCCAAGAACTTCTGAGAATCTGGGGGATATGTCTTCCTGAGCTGCGGCTTGTCCGACAAGAGGAGGAGAGAAGTCGAATGGCAACAGGTATCCCACCTGAAGAACATCTACCACCCACTTCTCCGCCCCGTAACTCTGCCACTTGGCCCAATGGCCGCGCCCAACCTACCGATGGCCCCCTTGACCTCTGCCCCTGCGGCCTCTTCTTCGTTTAAAGGAACGAGAGCGAAAGGGGCGTTGATCCTGATACTTGGGCTGTGTCGAACAGGAAGGCCCTGCTAAACTTGAGGTCCTCGATGGCCTACCAGGCGACGATCTCCTCGACTGCTGCTGGATCGGGGGAGGAGGAGGGGCTGGACATCTCCAAGGGCGGGACTCTGATTTAGACACGGCTTGGTGCACCAGTCGGTCTTTGGTGTCAGCCTGACATCGGTCTATCGCATTTTTGAGTCCTATCCGTAGAAATGAAAATTGCGACTCCAACAGATCACCGTTCCTCAAGGCCAGCAAAGACTCGGTATCGAGCGATCTCTCCATCCTAGACAAAGCCGCGTCCCTCCTAACCAGAAGAAGATTAGCCCATAAATTGGCACTGGGGTGAGCCAAATAAGAAAACGCCTTGCCTCTGGACTGCAAAAGACTGGCAAGCGAGGTGGCACTCACCAACCCTTCAGGGGACCTGTCAGAAGCTATCTTGGCAATAACCACAGACCAGAGGTCCAGCCAAGAAACCGTCTGCAACATGGAGGCCGCCGTAGATTCTAAAGCTGAAGCATCTTGCGGAGATAAGGACAGAGCCACCGACCTCACCTGTTCCAAAGTCAAACCTGGCTTCAGACGAATGACATCTGGGTTAAGGTGGCGTGACAACAAAACCGCAGAGCTCATAGCATAGTACTTCCTATGTCTTGTGAGAGGTGGGGGTAGTAGTTTGGTAGAGCCTCTAGAGCGAATTGAACCGTCCCGGTCCGAAACAGAGGCGTTAACGTTCTGCAAGACCGACTGAACGTGCCTCAACAAAGGAAGTTGAAGAGATGAATATGGGTCCTGAGTAGCTCCCACCAAGGCTTCCAAGCAAGAAGGAGTGTAAGACGACTGAGCCTGAGTCCTACTTTCCAAATTGTTAAACCCACGAATGAGATCAACAACTTCAGAAAAGGAAGACAGAAACTCCT
The DNA here is from genome assembly GCF_015104395.2 of Macrobrachium nipponense. Taxonomy (NCBI): domain Eukaryota; kingdom Metazoa; phylum Arthropoda; class Malacostraca; order Decapoda; family Palaemonidae; genus Macrobrachium; species Macrobrachium nipponense. The sequence goes on from NC_087204.1 coordinate 79,388,318, forward strand.
GCGTGTCTCCCTCCTCCTGCTCCGGCACTGGAGACTGACGACGAGAAGGTTGTGTAGGCGCTTCTAATGCACCTTCTCCATCTAAATAAACAGAAGGGTTTAGCAGCCAAACAGTCCAAAGCCCCTACTAACCTGTCTGGGCTGGGTCCAAGCGTTGGCTTCCGAGACGGATCCACTGTAACACTAGGCACATCACTTACCTCAACAGATGACTCCACATGTCCATGGATGGTCACGGGTGTGGTGGCCGTACGTACGCGAGATGGTGGGGAAACTCGAACACTCGAGATAGACGGAGAATCCCGTAGAGTCAAACTCTTGGAAGCACCAGTGAGAGAGGCAGGCAAACTCTGTGCTCACTACCTTCGACCTCTTGACAGGCGCCTTCAGATCTTTACGGCGACAAATAGGCCTTGGAGAAGGAGCACTAACATCACGTGCAAGGGCAGGGGAGGTTACAACACGTTCGAGATATGAGGCTTAGGATGAAGCAACCCCTACAGAATGCACACCACTAACACTGTCCAAAACCACAGCACTCTCAGGAACACATCTGCATTGTTCCTCACTCGAAGGCGAAGGAAGGGCAAAGTCCTTAGCCTTCCGACGCTTGATACGCCGACGAGGCGTAGAGGGGGAAGAGGGAGAGGAGGACAGCACTAGTTTCTTATGCGCACTCTTCTCGGAAGGCGGGAACAAAGCAACACGTTTCCTACTAGTCCTCCCAACCGATAAGGCAGCCAACTTCACATCCAATACAGAGTCCAATTTCTGAAGCACTGCCTGGCATATGACCTCAGAATGATGTGCCAGAGAAGGCTCTGAAGACAAGGAAAGGAGATGTTGCGAACTGGGCAGCAGGGATGACGTCACAGCTAAGCAAGGCGGATCAGAGGAGACAATTGGGAGAGATGTCATCGATGAGAGTGATGTCACAAGTGGTGGTGACATCACGGCTTTCCCTCGGTGCGAGGGGGAAAGAGACGCCACTGGCGGAGGAATACACAAAGATGGACCCTGTGACGTCATCAACGGGGCTGACGCCGCAGCGTCACTCTGACTCGAAGCAGCAGCAAACACTGGCTGAGCAATACAAGATGGCCGACTGCTCCTATCCACAAAGACGAGGCCGGGAGGAGGGAGGATGGCCTGGCCAGACCGGGAAGGGGGGTGCAAGCCTTCACAAAATGTGCTAGCAACCCCTCCAAGGACGGGGTACCCCCTAGCCCAAGCGTCTTCCAAATCGTCGTCATTTTGGACGCCTCCGACACTGGAAGAGAAGAGAATGATGAAAAAAACATACCCTTCTCGGGAACCGAAAAAGCTCCCGAGGAAGAGGGGGCTGCATTACAAATATTACCCTGGCGACCTCCCAATACTTCCATCAACGAATCGATGGAAGAAAAGGAAGGAGAAGCAGGGGCAACTCTACTATGGGGGTTGACTACTGGGGAAGGCGAAACATCGGGAATAGGAGCAAAGCCCTCCCAAGTAGGAAGAGTTGAGACTCTGATTTTCCCTCTTGCCATAAAACTTTCTCCACTGCTCCCTAGGCCATGCCCGGCATTCCGTACAAAAATTGGAACAACACCTACTGCATGTGATGTGAGGGTCGGTCTCTGCCGAAGCCAAAAAATGAGAACACGGAAAACCAGGAACTCCGGGGCACATACGCTGATGCCGAGAAGGAGCAGAAGCCATAATACCAGGTAAAACACACACACACACAGTAGAAGAAACGAAACGGGCAATGAACCGGGAAAAGGCCAAGAGAGGTAAACACAACTCTCGCCCAGGCGGGCAAGAAAAGACTGGCGTAGATGCGTGGCCCTTGACCACTCTTCACCCGCTCTATGCATGTGTTGCTAGATATCACAAGATTCCTTGCTTCCATCTGCTTTCTAACCGGATCAGCTAGGCGCTAGAAAAGGGATTTTGACGAAGGAAAAATCTATTTCTGGGCAAGGGCCTGTGTCGCCCAGTGAAATATCCCTTCAGTTCATATTTCTAAGGTAAATAATGCTAACATTACCAGAGAAAAATAAAAGAGGGGGATGTCAGAGTATCCTGACTCGCTCACCCTAAATAAAAAGAGGGTGTCGGTATGGTACTGGGGCGAGTGATACCACTACCACAGACCTCTTGTCATTTAGACCTCTCCTCCACCAAAATCCCCCTGCTAGAGAGAGCTGGTACACAGCCCGCGCCAACAACTACTACTACTTGCTCCCCCACGCCAACACCAGTGCCTCTAGTGGCCATCCTTGACGTTAGAAGAACAAGCTTGGGCACAAGGGTGGGAGAGAAAACAAGGGGGTATTTCATTGGGCGACACGGGTCCTTGCCCAGAAATAGATTTTTCCTTCGTCAAAATCCCTTTTCTGGGCTCAGCTCGTGTCACTTTGTGAAATAGTACCAGAGAATTAGCCACAAGCTTGGAGAAAAGGTAACATTAAGAGGTAATAAGAAAACACAAAAGGATAAAATATAAGTATAATCTAGCTTAAATGTATACAAAGTTATCATATAGATTCTTAAAGTAATGCATAGTGACTTATGTTAGCCTTAAATTATGTAATAGGACTTAATAGTATACTTATGCTAACTTATGATAACTTAAAACTAGAATAATATAATATATACATAAGTGAGTCACCCTAGCATAAAAATAAGGGAGAACATCACAATATAGCCTTTGGCTATATATACACAGTTGTGAGTAACCTTAGCATAAAAATAAGGGAAACATCACAATATAGCCTTTTGGCGGCTAAGGCTCAAACAGGGTCGAGCCTGGTGGCAGGATCACAGGAAAAATGTTAGTGAGGCAGGTAGAAAGGAGATCTGGATCTATGACTAAAACTACTTAGACAGTGTCAGGAGAAACTGTGTTTACCGCTGCCACTGCCGGAAATTTAAGAGATTCCAAGGATTTCAGGTAGTGATGTCTGAAAACTGTCGGCGACTTCCAGCCTGTATATTTCTTTAGATCATCAAAATTTATATGTTGGAAATAATTAATTGAGGTGGCTACTGCCCTGATGTCATGGGCTTTAGGGAATGAATCAGGGTTGGCTTGTTTGATAAAATACAGGATTTGCTGCCTAATTCCCTTTAAGGAAATTGTACCACCTTTTTCCCTTATAAATAGGGGACCTGAGGACCTAGATGATGTCCTGGACAGATAGGCTCGTAAGGTCGTCACTGGACATAGAGAAGGGTCTTGAGGAAGAGGGAGGATCTTCCAAGGAGCTCACCTCATTAAGGGGTCCTCATTTTTGGCCAAAAAACTACTATCTGGGGATAGCAGAACTTCTCCTGGAAGAAATTCAATATGGCCAGTGTCTCTGGAGAGAGCCGACAGTTCAGATATCCTGGCTCCTGAGTCCAGGCTGAGCAGGAATAATGTTTTCCTTAAGAGTGGTATATAGTTACATGAATCGTTGTCAGTATCTGAAGCCAGTTTGAGAACATCATTTAAGAACCATGAGACTGAGCTAGGTCTCTCTGATGGTCTGAGCCTAGCACAAGCTTTAGGAATAGACGAAAAATAAGAGTCTGTTAAGTTTATCTTAAAGCCAAACTGGAATATTTTCTTTAAGGCTGACTTATTGGTTGTAATAGTACTAGCTGTTAGACCTTTTTCAAATAAGGATCTGAAGAAGGATATAGCCAGATTAGTAGTCATGGTTCGAGAATCTGTTTCCTTCAGGAAATTTGCTAGTTTTTTAACTGCTGCGTCATACTATGCAACGTTGATTCTCTTTTATCCGATTCTAAGAAAAGGATATTCTGAGGATCAATATTTGCATCTCTTTTAACCGCGAACTTCATGAAGTCCATAAAGTTAGGGTTTTGAGAATTCCTGAGGAAGCGAACACAGTCCTCATTTGTACTGATTGAGACAGTTTGGGATTGGGAATCCGTTGAGGCTGGATACCCAATTCCAGAAGAAGAGGGAACCAATTGCTCTTGGGCCAGTCCGGGGCTACTAGAGCAACTTGTCCCTTGAAAGACCTGAGCTTGTTCAGGACTTTCAAAAGAAGATTCACTGGAGGAAAGATGTATATCTTCTTCCACTGATTCCAATCTGTGGCATAAGCCAGAGGGTCCAGGTTGGGGGCCACATAGCAAGGGAGCTTGTGGTTCAATTGCGATAAGAAAAGATCCACCTGGAGGCCTGGGACCTTTTGGCATATCCACTGGAATAAGCGCCTGTCCAGAGACCACTCCGATTCTAGAGGAACTGAGCGAGACAGGGCGTCTGCTATCACGTTCCTTACTCCCGCCAGATGAGTGGAGGATAGATGCCATTTGTACTTGGCTGCTAGTGAGAAAATGGCTATCATGATGTGGTTCACATGACTTGATTTGGATCCTCCTCTGTTGATGCAGTGTGCTACTACTGCACTGTCTAAAACCAGCTTGATGTGGGATTTTTTGGCTGGTAGAAGCCTCTTCAATGTGAGGAATACTGCCATAGCTTCTAATACATTTATGTGAAGCCGGCAGAACTGAGGTGACCAAGTCCCTTGTACTTTCTTGAATTGGGAGTATCCTCCCCACCCACTTAAGAGAAGCGTCCGTGTGGATAACCAACGCCGGAGGGGGAAATTGAAGAGGGACCGATTTGGACAGGTTCTTGACCTCCGCCCAGGGGCGGAGTCGTTTGCGGAGAATCGGCGGGAGGGTTGACAACTTGTCCCGAGATTTGTTATTCGCTCTTGAACGCCAAACTCGGTTTATATCCTTCAATTTTGCTTTTAGCAGAACATCTGTAACTGACGCAAACTGGAGAGAGCCTAGGATTCTTTCCTGGTTTCTCCTTGATGTTAGTTTGCATTTGAGGAATTGCCTTGTTGCTTTGGCTATTTCTTTCCTTTTGACCAACAGAATTGACAGAGTGTGGGAGTTCAGATCCCATTGAATGCCGAGCCATTGAAAGCGAGATTCCGGCACTAGCCTGGACTTGGCTTTGTTTATTTGGAACTCCAGATGTTCCAGAAACTGCATTACTTTTCTCGTGGCTTTGAGGCATTCTTCGACGGTTGTTGCCCAAATGAGCCAATCGTCCAGATACGCTACTACCATTATCCCCTGGGATCTTAGTTGTTGCACTACTGATTCCGCTATCTTCGTGAACACCCTGGGGGCTACGTTTAACCCGAAGGGCATCACTTTGAAGGAGAATGCCTGGTTTCCCAGCCTGAAGCCTAGGTATGGGCGGAAGTGTCTTGCAACTGGGATATGATAGTATGGGTCTGTAAGATCGATAGAGGTGGTGACGGCCCCACGGGGAAGTAAGGTCCGCACCTGCGAGATAGTCAGCATTTTGAACTTGTCGCAACGAATGAATAAGTTTAGATGGGACAAGTCTAAGATTATTCTAAGTTTGGTTGAAAGATTATTCTTCGTTTGGTTGAGCCTTTATTTGGCACGCTGAACAAGCGCCCTTGAAACTTTAAATGTTTGACTCTTGATACTACCCCTTTCTGAAGGAGTTCTTGTGCATACTCTGTCAATTCCTTTGTTGGTTTTTGAAGGAAGGTCTTGGATGGAGGGGGACCTTTGTTCCAGCTCCATCCCAGCCCTTTGGACACAATGCTCTGTGCCCAACTGCTGAATCCCCATCTTGACGATAGAGAAACAGCCTCCCTCCTACCTGAGAGTTCTCACTGACTTGGGGCAGGGCGTGATCCACGTCCTCCCTGGAAGTGTTTGCCCCTGCTAGGTGCCCTTCCGCCACCTCTCTGGCGAAATGTACCTCTAGCCCTACTTCATCTTCCAAACCTATTAAAGGCTTGGAACGCTTGGCCTTCAAAGACTGGATTGAAGGCTGGAGATACTGCGTATGAGGTCGAAGGCTGGTTTTGAGAAGTCAGTAGAAGTATTGGCTGAGATTGGTTCTTAGATGTTGACGGTTGAACCACTTGGGACATCGGTACAGCTTGTACCATTTGTTGTTGCTGAGCAGCCTGGAAAGGTGGAAACTTTCTAGGCTTTTTCAGCTTCTTTGAAGCCGAAGGAGTAGGATGAGGCTTCCTCTTAGAAGAGAGTCCCCAGCGGACTTTAAGGCTCTGATTAAGCCTTGTTGCTTTGTGCTGGACCTCATTCACTACAGCTTCTGGAAAGAGGTCAGCGCCCCAGATTGACGACGCAAGCAGTTTGTTTGGCTCATGACGGATCGTGGCCTCCTGTAGCACATGTTTTCTGCAATTGCGTCTTGCCATAACAAAGTTGTACAGATCACACTGAACGGTGTGTGTCTGTGCTTTAGCGAGAAGTTTAAACAGGTTCCGTCCCGTATGTTACCGCGGCAACCTCTGTCATCACTAGGGCGTTCAGAGTCCTCCCTAACCTAGTCCTAGCATCAGCATCAAATTCTGCTTGGATCAGGTTATCCGACAGCCTAGGAAGTCTCTCTCCAAATTGTGCGATTGCACAATCTGGTTTGACCTTTCCGACTGTAAAGGTAGCCGGTAGATCTGCCCAAAGGTCTTCGGACCCTGGAAGGAGAAGAGATGTTGGCTCTGTCTCCCTAAGTTGGGGCATAGGCTTGTCTTTCATGGCAGCCTGTAGGGTTAACTCAGCTAGCTTTGTGGTGAAGGGGATGGGCGTTTCCTCCTCTGCCACAAAGATGGTAAATGGGCTTTTGAAAGCTTGAAGTTTGGTATTAACACAGTCCCAATCTTCTAAGCTTCTGATCCACTCCCTTTGAGCTTGATCCGGGCTATAGATGACGGTTTCTTTTGGGATCCTATCCTCCCTTCTCATTGCCGTCTCTGTCAGACGAGCATAGCCCATAAAGGGTGGTTGGAGATTGGCGGGGTGGAACTCGAAGTCTTCTATTCTTTGAGTACCACAATCCGACAAAGTCAACATGCCGTCCTTAAAGGGGGCATAAGCTGCAACCCTCCATGGATTGTTCGCCGTGAAGGGAGGAAGGGATTCATAGTCTGGCATATGTTGTACCACCATACCTGACTGTGGGAGAACTGCTGCGGGATTCTCCCTGAGGCCCGCCATCAGATTCTCCTGATTTGTCAGTCGCTCCGAAATACTCCGGATTGACTGACCAGACTCCTCGAACTAGGTGGAGATGCGTGAGAACATCTGATCAAACCTGTCGTTAACTAAGTTACTGACCAGGTTTCCCATTTGCTGCATTATATTCGCAGTAAATGCCTCTGTGTCGAAGGGACTAGGGTCCCTGATAGACATGGGAGTCTTAGGACGTGCTCCGGTGGACGTTGAAGGCTCGGGCTCTGTAGAAGCCCGGGCCTTATCCTTAGAGGACTTGCCTCTTGACCCTTTTGAATGTGAAGTCGAAGAAGACTTCGATTTCTCTGCTCCGGGGTGGTGAGCCGGAGACTTATGAGACGTGAAAGACGTGGTCTTCTTAGACGACGTCCTCTCTAGGGTCTTCACTTCCCGCTTCCCTTTCACTTTAGGGATAGCTGAAGTGGATACTGACCTGACCGGAACATCAGATTCCGAAAAACCTTGGAAGGAAGAAGAAGAGTGAATAGAGGAAGATGATCCAGACAAGCCCAAGGGAAGCACTTGAGCCCCCAACAAACCTACCTCAACTAACAAGTTACCTTGTTCACCTACCGCCATTGGCTCTACGTTCAGGTCCAGGGTAGCCACTTCTTCGGCGATCTCCGGGTTGCCCTGGGCCGCCAGCGCCTGCGCCATTTGCTGCTGAATGGCGGCGATGCATGGAGCCGCCGCTGCTGGGTTGACGTATCCGGTCGATTTCCTGCCCGGGAAGAGGCGGACAGCCATGCTCTTGTCCAGGATGTACGGCTGCCCCTTGGACACGTTCTTCCCGAACCCGCCGACCCAGGCCCTCAGAGTAGCCGATGCGGTGTCCTTCACGGCGGCAGCCTGGAAGAGAGGGTCATTGTAATCCTTACAACGAAGCCCCTAAGTTATACGATTAAGTATCTAAAACTAAATAATATTTATATCTCTTTATCAGATTGCTTGAATAACCAGTTATAAGCACAATACTCCGGTAAATACTTACTCCGGAGGAAAACTGATCCACCAGATCGTAGCAGATGGAGCAGGCTTCGTGATGCCATACCACCATGTCACCACGGCGGATGGCACAGGGGGCGTGAGTCCGGCAGACCTCGTGGCCACAGGGGTCCTGCAATATGGCATTGCAGCCGGGTTCTTGACAGTTGGTAGCCAGTAAGTGAACAGATACACGAGTATCGACAGTACTAACAGGACTAGCCCGTTAAGAGATATAATACTCCGCTGCATGCCGGAGTGAAAAAATTTTTTGGCATTAGCCCTCTCCTGTTCTCCTGTAGAGATAAGTCTGTAAGACCTAGTATACTAGTCAGATAGTTCCGGGACACCGGAATAAGGAGTTTCACCAAACTAGCTACCAGTCTATACACCGGGGTGAGGAGTACAAGGACAGCGGAGGAACATGAGAGGGTTAATCCAGATATCAAAAGTAGGCGGAGGCCGTATAAAAATTTCAATAGGCAGGAGGAGAACCCGGATGGTGAGCGGGCACTCCGCCGGTCTAGCAGAATAGATAGCATAATGAAAACATAATATATACAGAAGCATGTAAAGGGCTACTCTCCGTCACCCCCCAAGGAACTGGCGGAGCCAGTTGAGCCCGCCGCTGGCATGGTGGGTAGGCAGGGTGATGACCGGGGTAGGAGAGAGCCGAGGAGGAACCCGAGGAAGGCCAAGTACGATCGGGCGAGGTGGCCAACCCAGCCCGAACGCACAAGGGCCCCCCCCTGGAACCCAGGAAGAGAACGGTATGAATAGCCAGACTCAGGAACCCCCCACGTGACTCCTGTATCCTCTCTGGGGAGAGAGGAAGAGAGGAGGAGAGCCCAGTTGGTTGCCGTGGTAACCGTGAGCGAGCGAGACCTGCCTCCCCCCCGGTAGGGGGAGGGAAGCAAGTAGGGGGACTGAGCTAGTGGCTCGTGGCGATCGTCTGGCCCACAGCGAATGTGGTAGGACCACGCGGACGGAAAGACCAGGCGAACTGAGATAGCCTAGGCTAGCCCAAACCGTCTCTAACATGCAACATAAAAATAAAACATCGTATCAGAATAGAAAGGAAGGGAATCAAAAGAGAAAGGGAAAGAAGCGTCCTAGAGAAGCTAGGCTAAACTACCTGGAAGGTAGGAAGCCCAAATACTCGGGAGCTGGCCTCTGCCGATACGTAGGAACGGAGGGCGACGGCCAGGGTGGTAGGACTAAAGAAAGAAAAGGGGTATATAACCCCACATGCCTAACAGACCTACACAAAGGCACATGCATGCATGAACACTGAGCTAAGACATAAAGGCTTAAGATTCCCAAGATACAATGCAATAAAATATAAATATCAGTAGCACACCTTGCACCACATGTAAAATCAATCAAATACTGCACAGTCTTAGCTACAACGGTATGGAAGACCGAAGAAGCTAGAATGAAAAACACGAGGCGAGCCTAAAACCAAGACGCCGTAGGCACCGTAATAATACCTAAAAAACGGTTTAAAACGGGTCCTGTCTGGCTAAAATTACGTGTAACACTTAACTTAGCTGCGGCGATGGCTTGGAGTTCCATAATGGTGAGTAAAATCCAAATTGAAACTACAAAACACGAGAGAAAAAAGCATGTGCCGGCAAGGTGTCGCTAACGGAAAGGATGACCACTAGAGGCGCTGGTGTTGGCATGGGGGAGCAAGTAGTAGTAGTTGCTGGCGCGGGCTGTGTACCAGCTCTCTCTAGCAGGGGGATTTTGGTGGAGGAGAGGTCTAAATGACAAGAGGTCTGTGGTAGTGGTATCACTCGCCCCAGTACCATACCGACACCCTCTTTTTATTTAGGGTGAGCGAGTCAGGATACTCTGACATCCCCCTCTTTTATTTTTCTCTGGTAATGTTAGCATTATTTACCTTAGAAATATGAACTGAAGGGATTATTTCACAAAGCGACACGGGCTGAGCCCAGAAATTATCCTATTGTTAAGACCGAAGGTTTGTTCGCGTATGAACAAGACAAAATTTCGAAGACAATTTGTATTTTTCACAGCTACAGCCCTGAGGTCTTACGTTTTACTGCCCACCTCTAGCTGCCCCACTTTCATCTTATGACATCCTGGGTTGGGAAAGACTAAACACGATAGCATGGGTGCGCGCGGTCTTTGACCGGTTTTCACCCGATATACTCACACGCTGCCAGATCTCACAGATTCCTTTCTTTTCAATCTCCGATTGTTTAACTGGATCCAGCTGCACTAGAAAATTATCCTATTGTTAAGAACTCAGGTTTGTAGCTATGAAAAATAGAAAATTTGTCATTTTAAGCCACTAAATAGTATTTTGAATCTAAAGGATTGTTAGTTAATAGCCAGTATGCATACAGGAAGCAGCTAGGTAGCTGCAATCTCTCTTAAACTTGACATTGCACTTGGAAGGGAATGTTGATAAGGATTTTAAGAGCAGAGTAATTCAGATAGATTTTAGTGCTACTCTTGATTTAGTAAATCACAAGGCACTTCCTTAAAAACTAAGAATCTTGGAGTGGATATATATGTTTTAGGATCACTTCAAGATTTCCTTACAGGTAGGCAGCAGTGTGTTGCTGTGGACGAGATCTTGAATCAATACCTATTGTGTCTGGAGTTCCACAGGACAATGTTCTTGGTCAACTGTTATTTTTAGTGTATACAAGTGACATGGTTGTTGGCCTGGAAAACAAGATTGTTCATTATGCCAATGATGCAACACTTGTGGGTGAAGTAAAGTCTCCACTTTTGAGAAATGAAGCTGTCCTCAGCCTCAGTCTGAACATGGACCAGATCAGGGGAGGGTGCAGTCATTGGGGTATGAGGCTGAACCCCAGTAACTAAAACATGATTGATTATCAGATCTTGTACAGATTTCCCACCTCATCCTACTCTTTAGATGAATGGAACTTTGCTGAATGAGTGAAGATTTCATTATTATAAGTGAAACTTTTTGACTCTTATCTAACTTTTGAGAAACGCTAATGAAAGTTTCAGCGAGTGCTGCATGAAAGCTAGGTATTGTTCACAAACCCTCATATTATATTAATAACAGTGATAAAATCAATGCAACCCTTTTTTAAGGTCATATGTACTCCATTTACTACGCAGAATATTGTTCTCTAATGTGGATGTCTGCTGCTGCCAGAGATTATCTCTTTTATGATAGAGTGGTTCGTGGTGGTTAGTGTCCATTTCCTTATAGTAGACTATTAGTTATGATTTGGACCATTGACAGATGATCTCTTGTCACTTTTTTCATAAGTTTTATTTCAGCAAAGATCTTTCACATTCACAATTGATCCGTGATCTGCTTTTATCTGCCCAGAGCAACAAGATTTGCTGAATAGCAGCACCAATGTGTAATAAATGTGCCTTGCTGTCGAACTTCTCAGTTTCAGAGGTCCTTTATTCCTCACCACAGGACTGTGGAACAGCTTCCCAGAGGAAGTCATGCTAATGAAAATTCAGAAGTTCAAGCAAGGGTGTAATACATTACTACTCAATTACTGTTCTCCTTGCATTTTAATTTTCCTGTTTGTTGATTTGTTATTTTTTGTTTTTTCTTTCATAAGTGGGGTCTCTTCTGTTTTTCCCTTTACCTCGTCTTACTTCTTCCTAATGAACACTATATTCTTTGGAAGCTTGAATTTTAAGCCAATGCCCCTCTGGACTTGTTCCATATGAATAGGTTTCATCTTCTGAATAATAAATAATAATAATAATATGTATTGTATATGTATGTACATTATAATACAAAATCTGTATATTTGCTTTTACTTTCAGTTTTTATCAGTCAAGACTGGTTTATCTCAAGACTCTTTGGAAATTTGTTGTGGGTCTTAGCCATTGGTTATTATATCTACATTACATTCTTAGGATATAGTGGTAAGTAACTACAGTATTTTATGCTGAGAATTTTTTAATTCAGTCATTTAATTTAACAAATTTCAGTACCCAACTTTGAATAACACCATAAGGTCTTTGGTATCACTGTAATATCATTGTAAGGTCTTATGCTGTGTATGTGTAAGATTACAAGATAAAATTGGATTCTAATCCTTAGGATATAGTATAAAAAATTAATATGCAGCACCCCAGACAAATGCAAATGTGTAAGAATAAACAATTTTAAAAATTTTCCCTACCTTCCAAGCAAAGTTGAAAATTACTTATTTTACAAACCCTCTTTTACAAGGCAATCATAAATTTTACCAAGTTATACAAGTTTTTTCTAATAAATAAATTTTCTAATAAATAAATTTATTTTATTTTTAAAATTATAGTTACAGCTCGCACAATATCAAAACAGATAAGAAATTCCGAGCGTAGTTGTTGTAAAATATTTATGTAAATTTACTGAGAACAAAGATGCAGTAAAGTTTTTTCTAATATTTCTTTGCACTTGTCTTTGCAAAAATACATTTATAACTCAACTTTTCTTTGCAATATTACATTTATATTCTTTGCAAAATACCAAATTTGTAACTAATTTGTATTTTTCATAACTAACAAACCTGAGGTCTTAACATTAGGATTTACTAGCGCCAAGCTGGAAACCGGCAGAATTAAAATATACACTTGTGAAGATCCAGGGACTAATGGCATCTATACAGGTCACGGGGCGGGAAAATGTATACCCAGAATGCCCACGGCTACCTGTGACCCATCAGTTATATTTCTAACCCAGTTTAGACTGCTAGAGGGGTGGTTCGAGGTGGGCCTTTAACTGTTAAGACCTCAGGTTTGTTAGTTATGAAAAATACAAATTAGTTACAAATTTGGTATTTGTTCATACACGAAACAAAACCTTCGGTCTTAACATTAGGATAGACTACTATTGGAGGGAGGTAAGTCTCTACAACTGACTGGGAGTTTGCCACCTTATCCATTTCCGAATATATAGGGAAATTCTAAAAGAGAATGGACAATGAACCTAGGACCAAAGATATTAAGCGGATCTATTGGTTTCCTCCCACTGGGGTGTAGATACCATTCTACTGTTTACTCTTGTCCCTTGCGACTGGATCCACCTTCACCCTCTTTTCCTTATTATCCAGAGGGGTGTGTTGCTACTGAAAAGTATATCATCAGCTAAGATAGCTTCACAGTATGGCTGACCATCTCACCTGCATCTAGTCCGTTCCAGCACATGACGGTACTCTCCTTCATATTGCCCGTAGTTAAAGGAGTAGGAAGAAAGTAGTAAAGAAAAAAAGACCAGTCATCCCATTCATTCTACTTTCATACCTTCATCTTAGACTAGACGCAAACTGACCCGCCAGGGCACTGGATGAACTATATCACTTGTTGGGCCGCCACCACTGGACCCAAGGAAAAGGTGTCCAAGGATCTATTGGGCGAACATCTTTCAAATAAAATGAGGTGAAAGTTGTTTGGCGCTTCCACACGCCAGCTTTCAGAATTTATCCACAGACATGTTTTCTTCTAAATGCGGGAAGCACTCACACCCTGAGTCATGAGCTCTAGCTCCCACCTGGCTATCTGACCCTCTGTCTTCTGCAGTATAAGCATCTCTGATCGTCTCCCTTAGCCAAAATGATATTGTATTCTTGGACACTTCCTTCTTGTTCCGTCCTGTACTTACGAACAACCTCTGGCACCCCGGCCTGAGGTGCCTTGTTCTCTTTAAGTACTCCCTTAGTGCCCTGACGGGGCACAGGAGCATTTCAGCTTTGTCGTTGTCTACAAAGTCTGCCAAGGAAGGTATGGTAAAGGAGTCGAATCTGCCGTCTACTATTGTTGGATTTTGGGTCTTTGCCACGAATTCTGGGACAAACTCACACACCATTGATCTCCAACCTCTCGAGTGCTTTATGAGATATGAGAGGCCATGTAGCTCCCCCACCCTTTTGGTGAAGCCAGGGCCAATAAGAAGACTGTCTTCAGGGTCAGGCTCCTATCCGTGGACTGCCTTAGTGGTTCGTAGGGGGTTTTGTCAGACTACTCAGTACCTTGGTCAGATCCCAATCTGTGGCTTTTAGCTCCTTTGGTGGGCATGACTGTTCAAAGCTCCTCATCAGCATGGCCAACTCCCATGAAGATGATATGTCCACTCCTTTCATTCGTAAGACTGAAGGCTAGAGCAGCCCTGTACCCCTTCACTGCAGATACAGACATATGTTTTTCTGTTCTGAAGATATATCAGAAAGTCTGCTAACTGCTGAATAGTGGTACCGAGTGGAGACACGTTCCCTCTACGACACCAATCACAGTATGCTGACACTTTCCCTTGGTATACTGTCGCAGATGATTTTCTGATATTACCTGCCATCTGAGTTGCTGCTTTCTGCGAAAACCCTCGCTCTCGGAGGAGATACTTGACAGTCTCCACCCGTGAAGCGATAGGGACTTCACCGACTGGTGGTACCTCTCCATGTGAGGCTGACACAGAAGGTTGCTCCATGGAGGTAACTCTCTTTGGCACATCTACTAGGAGTTCCAGTAGGTCTGGAAACCACTCTGCTTTCGGCCATAACGGGGCTACCAGGGTCATCTTGAGGTTCTGAGACCGCATTACACTGTTCAGAACCTGACGGATTAGACAAAATGGAGGAAATGCGTACACGTCCAGATTGTCCCAGGGGTGTTGTAGCGCATCTTCTGCTACTGCCTCTGCGTCCGGGACTACTGAACAATACACTTCCAACTTTTTTGTTGTACCTGGTTGCGAATAGGTCTATGATCGGTCCTTCCCACAACATGAGCATCCTGTCCACTACCTGTTGGTGTAGGGATTCCCTATTGGACCACTCCGTTCCCAGAATCTGATCCCTGCGGCTCAACTTGTCGGCCACTATGTTTCTTTTTCCGGAATATACCTGCCTTGATGTCTACCAGGTTCTCTATAGCCCACTGGTGAAGTTGAACTGTCATCACAATGTAACTGGCCGAGAAACTAGGCCTCCTTGCTTGTTTATATAAGCTACTACTGTGGTGTTGTCTGACATCAATACCACTGAGTGTCCCTTTACTCTCTCCCTGAATTCTTGTAGAGCCAGGAAAGCTGCTTTCAACTCCAGCACGTTTATATGGAGTTCTCTGTCCTTGCAACTCCATTTTGCTGACACCATCAACTCCTCCATATGGGCTCCCCAGCCTTCTAGTGACGCATCCGAGAACAGCAAGAGGTCTGGGGAGGAATGTTGAAGGGGGACACCCACTGTCAGATTATTTCGTCGTCCACCCACACAGCAAGTCTTTCCTCACTTCTGCCGACAAGGGAATTTGCTCGTACGGGTGATCTACTGTTGGTGACCAAAACTCCTTCATCCTCCATTGTAGGGACCGAAGGTGTAGCCTTCCTGTGGTACTAGCTTCTCCAGGGAGGTTAGGATTCCCAGCACCACCTGCCACTGTCTTGCTGGCTGTGTCTGCTTTCCCAGAAAGGCATTCACCACTTGTTTGCATTTCTCTACTCTTTGGTCTGTCGGGAATACTTTGGCTTGTGTTGTGTCTATCACCATTCCCAGATATTCAAACGTTGACTTGGATCCAGCTGCAACTTCTGCTGATTCACCACAATACCTAGGCTGTGACAAAGCTGCAGGAGGGCCGCCCTGTCCCTGAGTAATTTCTCCCTGGACTTTGCTATCACCAGCCAATCGTCCAGATATCTTATTAGCCTGATCCCCTGAGCATGCGCCCACGCCGACACGAGGGTGAACACTCTTGTAAAAACTTGAGGAGACGTTGTCAATCCGAAGCACAGGACCTTGAATTCGAAAGCTTTCCCTGCAAGACTGAAGCGGAGAAATTTCCTTGAAGACTGATGGACTGGTATCTGAAAGTATGCGTCCTTTAGATCAACTGTCAGCATAAAGTCTCCGATTCTGACTGCTTGTAGAACCGTTTTCGGAGTTTCCATCTTTGTGAAACTGGTTTTCCTTATAAACAGATTCAGCGTTGACAGGTCTATTACCGTCCTCCACTCCCCGTTGGCTTTTGGGGGTACCAGGAAAATCCTGCTGTAGAAGCCTTTTGTCGGACTGCATACTTGTTGCACAGCTCCTTTTTCCATCATCTTCTTCACTTCGTCCTGCAGAATAGTGGCCTTCTGAGATTTGTGGGCATAAGTGACGTGGGGTAATGGTTGATCTGTCAGGGGCGGGGTTACCTCGAACGGAATCAAATACCCGATCCTGAGAACATCCACCACCCACTGCTCTGCCCCTAGTTCCTGCCACACCTTCCAGTGATTTGCCAGGCAACCCCCCACTGGTGTGGCCGAGTGATGGGAGGCGCCCATCCTATCTTCTTGAGCCTCTCCCTCTTCCCCTATTGCCCCTTCCTCTGTTGTTTCTATTGTGAAAGGGCCGATGAGTTATCCTCTTTGGGGAAGAGGGTCTTGTGACTCTATTAGGGATGCTATGTCTCACTGTCTTCTTTCGAGACATCTGCTGTTGTCTTCCCTCCAAAGGAGTAGTTTGACTGTTAGAGGTTTTCCTAACTGCCTGTTGCACCAACCTATCGTTAGTGTCCATCCTTCTTCTATCTATCGCCTCTTCCAGTATGACCTCTGGCAACAGTAGTTGCGATTCCAAGATATCCCCATTCCTCATTGCTAACAGGGAATCCAAATCCACATTGCGGCTTAGTCTAGCCAATGCTGCATCTCTCCTCATTAGCAGGATATTTGCCCAAACATTGGCACTTACGTTTGTCAGGTACGCAATCGCCTTGGACCCTGACTGTAGTAATCTAATGAACAATGGTTCATCCACTACTTTCCCTTGTTGCTTCCGAGGATGCAATTTTCGCCACTGCTGTTGACCAAAGGTCTAACCAGGACGCAGCCTGAAAGACAGAAGAAGCTGTTGCTTCTAACGTAGCAGCCTCTTGGTACGTCATCGAAGGGCACTCCATTTTAACCTGATCCAAGGTTAATCCAGGCCTTAACCTTACAACATTAGGGTTCATTTGTCTAGACAGCAAAGGGACCTTTGGTGTCGTATAATATTTCCTTTGCTTTATCATTGGAGGGGGAATAAATTTAAATGATCTATTAGATCTTAAGGAATTATCCCTCCCTGCAATCTTTGCGTTACGTGTTGCAAGACCGATTCCGCCATGACTCGAACAATAGGCAATTCATACGACAACCTTGGTATCCCTCTTTAGTCCAAACGCCATGTCAATTCCAGGAGGAAGCATACTGGCTGGTGTTTCTGTCTTCTCCGAAAGGCTATTGAATTGACGAATCAAATCAATAACCTCTGCATACGAAGCCAGAAACTCTTGGTTTTCTCCTTCCTCCGTTTTCTCCTTCCTCCGGCTCTAGTGTACCACTCTCCGTCACGAGAGATGTTGTCTCGCCTCTATCTTCTGACAGACGGCCCGGAATTCCACGGCCGCCTGCCCCTACGGCCGCGGTCTCTTTGATCTTTGCTGGCCGCTGTTGGCTCGATCCCAGATAGTCAGCAGGGGAACGAGAACGTCTCACTCTTTCTCTGCTCACGGATCTAGAGCGAGAATCTCGTCTAGATCTCCAAGATGAAGGCTCCCTTAAGACAGAGGTAAGTTCGTCTCTATTAGCATTGGCATCGTTTTCGAGCGTCGGCGAGCCCGGCCTCGGCCTTCTATCCAGACGGACACTGCCTTCCACGAACGTATCCGCTGAGGTTGCCAACTCTCTATTTTTCATACTTTTAATAGGAGCCTTATCGTCCTTCGTACGTATTTTGAACGGCCTTACGGGCGAAACTGGGACCTGCATTCCATCCTCTGCTGCACCTTTCGCCGCCAACGTCGATTTTACCAGAGGTATCGCAGTTTTTTGCGATCCGAACTGGCAACTCCGCCTCGGCCGCTAGCTCGCTGGCCGTCACCTCTCTCGCTTGTTCGGACTCTTGCGAACGGCTTCGTCTGCCAACCTTGTGCTTAATAGCCACTGATTTTCCGACCTTCTTGCTGACTTGGAAATGACAGTCTTGGTCCGAAGAAGAGGAAGAATTGATTCTTCTCCTCTTGGCCCGAGGATCCGCTAGGAACTCCCGAATCCTCCTCCAACGCTTGACTGGCGCTCGCCGTGACGTTATCGGACTTAGCGATGACGCCGAACTAGAGAAGAAGACGAAGAAGGCGAATCACACTTTTTCTTTTTGTCTCTCTTATTCATTCTCTCCTCTATATCCTGTAATTTCTGCATTACAGTTTGCATTGACGGGTCAGAAGGCGTATTAGCGTCTGGGTGCAGCGAAAAAGGCGAGAAATCGGTCTGTGACGTCATCACGCCTGCCATCTCAGAGTGTGACGTATGTTGTGACGTCATCCCTCTCGTAGGGAGAGACTGAGAGGTTTCTGCTTGGCAACCGCACGTTTGCTGCCAAACTACCTCCCACGTTCTGCATCGCTGTAAATACTGAGTGGGATGGTGAAGCCGCGGCATTAATTCCCATAAATTGCAAGCCCGGGGGATGAGGAACATTCAGCGCTGCCGGACCCTGCTGGAACCGTGACGTCATATAATGCGCAAGCAGACCATCCAAGGTTGGTACGCCTGGTAGGCCTAGCGCTGACCACGTACCATCTAACCTATGTGCTTGAGTAGCAGGAGCCTGGAACAAAGATGGCGGATCTCCCCCTCTACTTGCTGGGAACAAAGGAGAGTGCAAATTATTCATAAAATTACCCAAGGCCCCTCCTGACGTTTCCGATACAGAACCGCTAGGAGAAACCGAAGGGGTATGAGACAATTCAAAAGCAGGTGGAGAAACATATGGAGCAGCCTGGTTTATTACCGATACAAAAGAAGCCGGTAAGGTTTGGTCATCCAAAGATGGCGTCACCTCCTTTCTTTTGTATTGGCTTTTCCCATAGAACTTCTTCCACTGTTCCACCGACCAACCGCGACAAACAGAACATGGATTAGTAACCGTACATACGTTTTCCCTGCACCTACTACACGTTGGATGAGGATCCGTCGACACCGAAGTTAGGAACCTAGAACAAGGGAAGCCACTGACTCCTGGGCATTTCCTTTGTCTCCTCTTCGAAGCGGTAGACGATCCCGATGTTGAGGCAAAATTCTCCATCATACCACGTATACACTCTTACCACACACTGATCACACTTGGAGAAAGAAAAGGAATGAAAAATAAAAAATGAAATGGATAAAGAACGGGCAAACTGAAAAACCGGCTCTAAATGAGATAGACAGTAACACGTCTTATCTTAAAGGCGGTAGGAAAATAACTGATGGGTCACAGGTAGCCGTGGGCATTCTGGGTATACATGCCCCTTGACCTGGTATAGATGCCATTAGTCCCTGGATCTCACAAGTGTAATTTTAATTCTACCGGTTTCCAGCTTGGCGCTAGTAAATCCTAATGTTAAGACCGAAGGTTTGTTTCGTGTATGAACAAATTACATTTATAACCAATATCCTATCATAAAAGATAAGAACTAAAACCAACAGCAACCCCTTTAGCATATTTACAAGCAAATAAATAAAGAGACATCATGTGATACAGAGAAGCATTACATCCTCCCTTGAAGTCAAGACCACAACCAAGCTCTGAGCTGCCCAGTCTCTCAGCCAGTCCAAAAGTTGCCATTTGTGAATTTATGGGCTATAGAAGGAATGGCACCTCTTTCCCACTCGATTCCCCCTAATCGATGGCATGTAATAATTTTACTATGAGTTACTTGGTCGTCTTGTGCCTCCCTCCAAGTATGAGTCTATCCTGTTGTTGCGACCTAAGGTTTGTTCGCGTATGAGCAAATGACAAATTTTCGAAGACAATTTGTATTTTTCATAGCTACAAACCTGAGGTCTTCTTAACAATAGGATAATTTCTAGTGCCTAGCTGGATCCGGTTAAAAAGCAGATGAAAGCAAGGAATCTTGAGATATCTGGCAATGCATGCGTAGCTCGGGTGAGGATTGGTCAAGGACCACGCCACTACGCCAGTCTTTCCCAACTCAGGATGACTTAACAAACAAAGGGGCGGCTAGCAGCAGGCAGTATAACATTAAGACCTCAGGTTTGTAGCTATGAAAAATACAAATTGTCTTAGAAAATTTGTCATTTGTTCATACACAAACAAACCTTCGGTCTTAACAATAGGATAGACTCATACTTGGAGGGAGGTACAAGACATCCTAGACTGGCTGGGGGCCTACCCACCAGTCCAGCTCCCAGAAGATATGGTTTCTGGAGAGGGACTGAAGCCCGTTGAAAAGCTAGATAAATTGATATTTAACCACTCAGAACCTGAGTGATGTACAATGATATATGGGAGAACCATTGTATAGGGAACCAAAGAGAAACTTTGACTGTCCAATAACAAACCAAGACATCAGGGTTTGTATTACTTCCAACCCCTCCTTGCTAAGGAGTGGAGCATATGCTACCAAATAGCAGGTAAGATTTTTATATTACACGACCACACTATCAGCATGACTACCTTACTCACCTGTATCAGACCAGTCCAGCGAATGACGTGTCTATTCCTTAAACTGCCCGAAGTAAGAAGGAAAGGTACAAGAGAAAGAAGACCAGCCAATTCACTCATTCTCTCATCCACACAATCATCTTAGGTAAGATACAAAGGTGCCCTGTTAAGGGTAACTATGAGTTAACATCCTCTTGGGCAGCCACCACAAGACACAGGGAAAAACGTATCCGCAGATCTGTGGGCAACATCCTGAAGATAGAAAGAGGTGAACGTGGACTGGCGTAACCAAGTACCAGTGCTCAGCACTCTATGTACAGCCAAGTTCTTTTTGAAAGCCAGAGAGGGACCAATACCCCTAACGTCATGCACTCTAGCCTGCACAGACGTGTTGGTGGAATCATCAAGAGTCAAGTATGCCTGTCTGATGGCTTCCCGTATCCAAAAAGAGTTAGTATTCTTAGACACCTCTTTCTTCGTACGGCCTGTGCTAACAAAAAGTCTGCGGCAGCCTGGTCTAAAGGTGTTGAGTCCTTTTAAGATAGCAATGCGGGCCCCGGACAGGGCACAACAAAAGCTCTTGAGCATCACCACCCACGAAGTCATTCAGTGATGGAATGGAAAACAAAGTGAACCTGTCATCATCCACAGAGGGATTTTGGGTCTTGGCCACGAATTCCGGGACAAATTCAAAGGACATCGACCCCCAACCTCTGGTGTGCTTCACCTCATAGCTCAGACTGTAGAGGTCTCCTACTGTCTTGGCAGATGCCAAGGCCAGAAGGAAAACTGTCTTGAGCATCAGGTTCCTGTCAGATGAGTGATGCAAGGGTTCATATGGACTCTTAGTGAAGCTCTTAAGAACCAAGGAAACATCACACATCGGAGGCTTGATCTCTTTAGGAGAACTCAACTGCTCAAACCCCGTAACTAGCAGGGAAAGTTCCCAGGAAGAGGAGATGTCCATACTCTTAAGGCGTAACACCAAACTCAGGACCACCCTGTAGCCTCTAATGGCAGAAACTAAACGACAAACATTTCTCGTCTGAGGAAGGATAAAAAGTCTGCTATTCGGATAAAAAGTCTGCGATCAGCAACACTGGGAGGAGTGACATTAATATATATTAACCATAGCATAAACAAGACAAAGCAGATGCATTTGGTATAACAGAAGTAGAAGGGACAATCAAGGGTGTCAGTATAACAGTGCAGGCAAAGAATAGTCAGCACATAAGAATCAGGAGCTGCAACAGTGGGAGCAGCAGATTGGTTGCATAGCAGTATTATTGGGATATGGCAACACTGTAGAAAAAAACCAGATTGCAAGGTGTAAGAAAAGGTGATAAGTGGCAATAAAGCAGAAGAAACATGGTCACAGGCCCAGCAGATTAGGGCAGCAAGTACAAAAGCTACAAGATGAATAGATGGCATAATGGAAAAAGCATTAAAAAGCCCAGCAGGAAATGGAATGTTTCTTCACAGGATTGCTAATCTTTCTGAAATTAATAGAAGACCTGGATGATAGCAGCAGTTTTAGGAGTGACATTAACCAAAAAATTAAAATAATGGAGGCAAAGCAGGTAGATTAGTTATAGCAGCATTAAAAGGGACAATCAATGATGGTATAACAAAGACTGAAGGCAAAGAAACCATCCGCACAATAGGATCAAGCAGCAACATTAGCAGCAGAGTGGTTACATAACAGCAGTACGTAGTTGGCATGGTTTGGACTTTACAGTATAAGAAGCAGCGGTAACAGGCACAGCAAATTGTGTAGTGGCAGAAACAGCAACTGCAGACACAACAGATGGTGAAGAATAGAAGAAAAATTTGGTCAAAAGTACAGGAGATTGTGAGAGTAGCTCACACAAAAGTTGCAGTTCAAGTGTTTGGTACAGTAGAAAAAGCAGTAACAACAGGAGGCAGAATGTGACCTGAGCATTATCTTGAGGTTCTGAAACCAAGGTTATTGTGGTGATTGGAAGAGCAGGTGATGGCTGATCTCAGCTACAAGATGAGTAAATGGAATGGGTAGAGCAGTGAATATTGGTAGACCTGTATCTTGCGTCATGGCCAGCTTCATTTGGAAGATTATCTGGATGGCTGGAGTGAAAGTCCTTTCAATGGTTACACATTTACACTTCTTGACAATACTATGTATGTTTAAGAACAAGAACCTCTACCTGGACTACATATGCATTAGGACTCTCAGAGACATAGGGTGTGGTAAGGAAGAGGGAGCATGGCTGGATTACAGCAAGAATAGCAGGAACAGGAGAGAAAGCAGGTGTATTTGGCATAGCACTTGAAGAGGCAGTCAAGGATGAAAAGCAGCTGAATTTAGCAAAGCAACATTAGAATGAGCCAGTCAGGGATATTGACGCAAGACTCACACATCAGCACATTAGTAGAATCATAAGTGGCATACTCCCTCAGTTGGATGCACAGTAACATAATGAGTGGCTTTAGTGGGAGGAGTGACATTAACTACAATAGTTACAGGAGGCAAAGCAAGATCCATATGGCATAGGAGCAGTTGAAAGGCCAATTGATGAATCACCATGACAAGAGATTGAAGGCAGAAACAGTTAGCACAGTGAGATCAACAGCAAAAGCAGTCGAGTTGTTGCACAGCAGGAGCAGTTGACAGTAGAGATGTATCGGATGTCTGAAAATGGAATTTGCAGATGAGGATATAAATTCTTTTACATTTGTACATGCGGATGCAGCTATCAATCTTGTAAGTTTGTGGATGTGGATACTTTGTAAATCCAATTAACTTAGATATATTTAATTGTTAAAGACTACTTTCAGCCAAATAATATACTAATTGAAAGTAGAAACATAAGTGATAATGCTGTAAATGACATGGAATTACTTTAACATATATGCTTTATAAAGTATGTACTGTATGAAATGTGTAATTGTGTGTCATGTATTCTGTATAATATAATGAAAAAGCCAAATTTAGCAAAAAACAAAAACAAAAAATCTACTTTTAGCTACAATGTATGAGTGTGAACTATTGAACACTGAACAGGGGGTGATATCCTCATATCTGCATTCTCAGACTGCGGATGCAGATGTGGATGTTACTTGCATTGCTAATGCAGATTTATAAAAAAAAAACTCGGGTAATCCACAGATGCGGATTTTGTTGTGGATATCTGATACATCTCTAAGTCAACAGTGAAAAGTAGTGATAGCAGGCACAGTGGAAGACAATGTGACTTGGACAGCAGCGCACAAGTTTCCGAAACAAAGACTAACAACAATTAGAAGGCCTGGATGATAGCTGATCTACACTAGAAGAGGAGTAACTGGAATGGGTTGAGAGATAACAGTTGGTTGACTTGGATATCCAAGATGATTACTCTCAACTACAATATTAGTATCTGGAATGCCTGGAGTGAAAGTCCTTTAAGCAGTCACGTTCTTACACTTCCTTGAGAGTACTGTGTTTAAAAACATGAACTTATAGTACTTGGAAATATATTGTATTTAAGCACAGAAGGATACAAGCATCCCATAGGTATGCTAACTGGAAGAGGCAGCATAGCTTGATACACGGCAACAGCAAGAACCTGAAATGGAAGAGATGGAGGAAAAGGGGTTAGCCTTACTAGAAAATGGGATAGATAAACAGGAGGAAAAGAGGTTAGCCTATTGTAATTTTGTCTCAAAAATTAAACTCGCATGTTACACGAGATACATGCTCAAATCATTGTTTGAGGGTGAAAATTTGGGGGTTGCATGATATGCAAGATTGCGTTACATGAGTATATACAGTATATAGAATCATATGGCCTGAAATGTTACATTTTAGGTGGAACAGCTTTTTACATGGCAAAAATAGGTTTATTTGGCTTGAAATCTCTAAAATGCAAGGCTCATAAATGTACAAAAGGCATTGGTATGGCTACAAATTATAAATGTAAGGCTCATAATGCTTCAAAGACCATGGTATGGCTACAAATTATAGTGGCTTGCATTGGACAGTACAAAATCAGAGTAAGTATACTCATTCTGCTTTAGAATGAAACAGGATGCTCAAATATTCTTGTTTTGATCCCAAATAAATTTTTTAACTCATAGTCTTTGAAAATAAAAGCAGAAAACCAAGTATACTCTTGATAATACATGAAAAAGCTATTAGATGGTCACAACACAGATAAGTATAGTATCTTAGTTTTACCAGACCACTGAGTTGATTAACAGCTCTCCTAGGGCTGGCCCGAAGGATTAGATATTTTTACGTGACTAGGAACCAATTGGTTACCTAGCAACGGGACCTACAGCTTATTGTGGGATTTGAACCACATTGTATCGAGAAATGAATTTCTATCACCAGAAATAAATTCCTCTGGTTCCGCGTTGGCCGAGCTGAGAATCAAACTTTGGATCACTGGGTTGGTAGCCGAGTGCGAAATGCACTCGGCCAGTGTGGAACTGGTCACAACACAAATCACTACAGCGTGGCATATACCAATGCACAAAAAGCAGTACTGTAGTACAAAGTCTAACAGTTATATGACCAAAAATAGAATACAATTATACAAAAAATACCCAAAAATAAGACCAATGCTTTGCAAAGTACAAATTAACATACATCATAGCAGTACTTACCTTAGTCAACTAACTTGGAATAGCATTTCAAGATAATATATCGCAGAAATAATGGGAAACACTGAATTGAGTATCAAAACAATGAAGCCAGTTAGACAAAACCTTTACAATAATGGTGATTATTAATACTTTTCATGAGAGAAAGGAGGTAAAAGTAATTAGATTTGATAAAAGGAAAATGATTAGGGTTAATCAGATGTCCCTAATGTAGCCAAAGTAAATACAGAATTCCAATCTCATAAAACAGAGGCTTAGGGAATTTTAAGAGCTGTGCTTTAACATCATAGATATGGAAACAGTGAGGAGGATAGTTCTACTAACATACATGCTTGAACAGTCACTTTCAGCTCTTCTGTATCTTCTGTCTAGTAGGTGTTTGCCTGAGGACATTCAGGCTACACTATTGATGAGCGTGATAACTTGTCACAGATGAAGTAAATTGTCATAGACAATGCAATAAACCTAAGTTTGCTAGTGCAAAGTTTTTTAATTGTCTTTCTTTTCAGCTCTGCCAATCCTGCGTCAACCCCGAGTGTTTTTATATGCGCTGCCATTGCTGCTGGTGTTCTTGATTATCAGTCTAGCTGTGGGAATTAATCTCTGTGGAAGTCTTATGGACTTTTATCACTACAGAGTACTTTAACATTTAAGGTCAGCTTGAACTAATTTATAATTTGTTAAAGGAGCAAGCATATTAATGATCAGGTCTCGAGTGACTTTTATTTATTATACATAGTTGAATCATCTGATAACTTCACAAGTGAGATTGTTTTGGTTTTTGAGATGTTTTGTGTAACTGACTTTTGAAAAGATAACTATATTTTGTATAGATTATGAATTAGCCCTTTTCTCCATTGTATATATATTACTGTATTAGCAAAATTTTCCATTATTGTCCTTAATGCTCTGTAATCATATTTAGCACTGTACAAAACTGACATAGCTATATCTATATTTGCTTTTTTGAGGAGCATCAGGTTGCATTGTGTATACAGTAGTAAATTACAGTGTAATTATTTAAGAGTGTGTGTGTGTATAGAATGATTATCCTAACAGTAATAATTGAACAAACAATGAAATTAGGTAATGCCATAATAAGATTAAATGATGGAAATTTGTTTAAGTTTGTAATTTAAATTCTACCCAGCTGTCCAATTTTTTAAACAAGCATACTACTACAAACCTCCTAAAATATCACCCATTGTTCTTCTAGCCACAAAGCTGGTGTGGAAAGAACAGAAAAAATTAAGCAGGGTGGATGAGCTGGGTTACCTCCAATATTCTTACAGGGATACCATAATCAAGGTTTTCATATATGAAGATTCACTCTAGGTGGGAGGTAGTGCCTGAAGGGCGAGCACTTGCCCCTGATGAGAAGTTTCAGGAATATGCTACCACTGATTCTGCAGAACTGTATGACCCTGTTCTTTACCTTGTGGGATGGAACTCTAAAAGTCTTCAGAGAGCCTAGGTCCCCTCCCTGGAAAGGATGGCTTGCTGGTCAGTGGGTTTGAGAGTAAACTACCATGTCTGCTCTTCCCCTTGTTATAGAACAGTAGACTGAGGGTTTGCATTCAATACTAGTAGAATAGGAGCTTGTTGTGCACTATCTTGGACATATTCAGGTCCAATGTGTACTCTGGCACAGATGACAATGTTTTTGTTTGTTTGTATGGTGTTTTTACGTTGCATGGAACCAGTGGTTATTCAGCAACGGAACCAACGGCTTTATGTGACTTCCGAACCACGTTGAGAGTGAACTTTTATCACCAGAAATATATATCTCTTACCCCTCAGTGGAATGCCCGAGAATCAAACTCGTGGCCACCGAGGTGGCAGGCCAAGGCCATACTGATCACGCCACTGAGGCACTACACAAATTGCAATGTCGTTGTTAGGATGATGTCTCAACAAAATTTATATCACTCCACTTGGCAAAAATTTCTTTAATCACTGAAGTAGGTAAAGTATCCCCTCTCTCTTCCTTCTCCTCCTCGGATTCCTCATCTGCCATCTGTTGCTGTTCCTGCTGAAGGTCTTGCAACTCCTCAGTGGTTAGCTCTTCCCTGTGGGCATCCACTAGCTCTTCCATGTCCTCGTCATTCACACCCAAGCCCATGGACTTCCCAAGAGACACAATAGACTCCACAACAGGCGTAGGGTCGTCGGGGTCAGCCTCAAACCCTTTGAAATACTTCTTGAGGTAATACTCTGGCCACAGTTTTCTGTGAATTCAGAGTTCATTGTCCTGGAAGTCACTCCCTGCCAAGCTTTATCTACTGGCAGTCACTGGTTATTGGCTGTCACTGGTTATTGGCTGTCTCAGTTAATGGCGATCCGGTTTTATGGTGCTTGTCTACCGCCATAAAATCAACAATTTATGGCGCCATAACAGGCCAAGTTTCGGTTATCGGCGCCATAAGGTGCAGATAATAGTTATGGCACCATAACACACCTAACAGGCACCATTAACCGAAATTGCTGAGTATCGGTTAATGGCGGTTTTCAGTTATCAGCACCCTGCCAATAACCAGAGACTGCCTGTATAAGACTTATGAAATTGAGATACTGAAGTGATCCTTCCAGAACTCTTAGGGTCCATTCAGTGTCTGAGGTCACTTCAAAGCACCTTTGGAATAATGCCTTTGTGTATAGTTTCTTGAAGTTCAAGATATGCTGGTCCATGGGCTGGATGAGAGGAGTGGTATTAGGCGTAAGAACTTGACAGTGATGAATTTAAATTCGTCTAACAGTTGGTCTTCCAAGCCAGAAGGATGTGCAGGAGCATTGTCCATTACCAGGAGGCACTTGAGGGGGAACTAATTTTCTTGAGGTATTTTTTCACACTTGGGCCAAACACTTCATTTACCCACTCAACAAAAATTTGCCTTGTGACCTATGCCTTCTTATTGATTATGAGTGTGGAGATGGTTGTTCAGCAAGAAACAGAGTCAGAATGGGTCACGAGAGAAGATAGGATGCTTTGTTTGGGGCTTTATACAGGGCTCGATCACGCACTGGGCCCTGGATGGAGTGTTTCTGAGTTTCTTAGTGTACAAAAACCAAGGAAACATAACCAAATCAAAATTTTGTCAAAGTCTACAAAAACTGAAACATATGAAAGAGAGGCATACGAAAAATTACAACTTTTTAAATCAATTTGTATTTTTCATAGCTAACAAACCTGAGGTCTTAACAATAGGATTGCTTTCCAAGTGCCAACTGGTAACCAGTTAAAACAATCAAAGATTGTAAAGCAAGGAATCTGTGAGATCTGGCAACACTTGCGCATACGAGGTGAAAGCTGGTCAGAGACTGCGCATTGAACCTCGTGACGCTTTAGTCTTTCCCCAACCCAGGGAATAATAAGTGATAAAAGACAGGTGGCTAGAGGTTGGCAGTAAACGTTAAGACCTCAGGTTTGTTAGCTATGAAAAATACAAATTGATTTAAAATTTAGTCATTTGTTCATATGAGGAACAAACCTTCAGTCTTAACAATAGAATGGACATAGTTGGAGGGAGGTATGATCATCCTAAACCGGCTGGGAGTTAACCCACCTGACCACCTCTCTAGAAGAACGAGTTCTAAAAAAGGTGGACCAATGTCCATGAGAAGATAGATAAACTGATATCTAACAACTCAGCTGTCTGGGTTGCAATACAATGATATATGAGCAGATTCATTGCATCTAGTGAACTAAAAAAATTCTGACTGTTCATATAACAAAGCATATACAGTGGGCCCCCTTATTCGTATTCTCTGGATTCATGGACTCACTGATTCGCAGATTTTTATCTGGACCATATCTACCCATTATTTGCGGTGAATTCGCCTATTCGCAGGATTTCCGACGATAAATAATCACTAATTAGTGTATTTTGATGTTATTTTCATGCCTAAATACATTTTTATGATACAGAAATGATTTACTAATTTTAAAATATTAATATTGATCAATACTGTATTAGTAAGTTTAATTCGATTAAATGATATCACATAACTAATAATTCTCCCTCTCTCCCTTACAGGGATGTATGTTTTTTGTGTGATAAATGATTTACTAATTTTCTAATATTAATATTAATGTAAAGAGCAATCATTCAATAAAGAAAATACTACATTGAATTAGTAAGATTTTAGTTTATAAATTTTAAAAATTATGTAAGAATGAAGGAAATCCCAGTCTTCACGCATCTTTCTTTCAAACTCCAGCTCTCTCTCTCTCTCTCTCTCTCTCTCTCTCTCTCTCTCTCTCTCTCTCTCTCTCTCTCTCTCTCTCTCCTGAGATGAGATTTTTATGGTACACTATGTATAATATTTTTATTAATATTTTCATATGATAATAGTAAAATTAATAATAATAATAATAATAATAATAACTGTAATTACAAAAATCATATGTGAAAGTATTTTACAAATACTACGAAAATATCTCTCTCTCTCTCTCTCTCTCTCTCTCTCTCTCTCTCTCTCTCTCTCTCTCTCTCTCTCTGTCACAGAGATGTATGTTTTTTGGATAAATGATTTACCGATTTTCAAATATCAATATTAATGTAAACAGCAATAATATCAATTCATTAAAGAAAATACTAAAGTGAATTAGCAATATTTTAGTTTATAAATAAAAAATTATGTAAGAATGAAAGAAAATGCATTTTACCCGCATCTTTCTCTTTGCGCTCCACGTAGCAAGCTGAGTTGGCTGGGGTCCAACAACTGTCAAATTTATCAAGTTTTATCAAGGATCAGGAGGGGGAATGTGTCCCCCCCCCCCCCCCCTCTCTCTCTTCTCCTCTCTCTCTCTCTCTCATCTCTCCTCAGTCTCTCTCTCTCTCTCTCTCTTTTACTACACCAGATAGTATGTACTAGTGGTAACTTTTGCCCTCGGTTTGGGCTGGAAATGTATGTACGTATAAGTATATCTTTCAGGACATTACTACATTTTATGGTAAAATAATAATATACAGTACTAGATTACAAATAATATTAAGTTTAATGAGATTAAACAGTAACACTCTTACTTACGTATGTTTATTTGTTTTGTAGTATAAATAAATGATTTACCTTATAACTAATTTTCAAATATTAATAAGATTAATTAAAAATAGCGATTCCCAGTCTTTTTATCCATGTGGAGGAAGGTGGGCGGGGGAGTAATGACAGTTGTTATACGTATTGGCGGAGGGGAAGGAGTTGGAGTTTAGAGTTATTCTCTCTCTCTCTCTCTCATTATTATTCTGTCTCAGAAATAATTCATAATTTCACTCTTGATGGTCAGATATATGACGTTGCCATTCACTGGTCTCTCTCTCTCTCTCTGTTATTGGCTGTAGGTATATATTTTTAAAGGTAAAATGTTTAAGATGACTTTGAAATGATATTAATAATATAACCTCAAAGATTAATACAGTAATAGGTTAGTAATTTTAAGTATATTTGAAGTAGGATATTATTAAAGGTATACATTTGGTATCTGAACTTTCAAGATAGGCAGTTATAAGCATTTTTAGTGGTGGTTCTAACTATTCGCGGGTTTTAACTATTTATGGGGGTGTCTGGTACACATCCCCTGCGAATAGGGGGAACACTGTATCACAGGGGTCTGTTATCACTCCTCACTTTCCCTTGCTAGAGAGCAGAGTATGTGCTACTGAATAGAGGGTTTGATTATTTCAAAAATACATAAAGCAAAACAACTATCAGTATGACTACCTTACTCACTTGTATCAGACCAGTCCAGCATAAGACGTGTCTATTCCTAAACCCGCCCGCAGGGAGAAGAAAGGAACAGAGAAAGAAAGAGACCAGCCAACTCGCTCATTCTCTCTTCAACACAATCATCCTAGGTAAGATACAAAATGCCCAGTGAAGGGCAATGGGTAAGTTACACAATTGGTTGGGCAGCCACCACAGGGCCCAAGAAAAATGTGTCCAAAGACCTGTGGGCAACATCTCTTAGGTAAAAAAAGACATGAAAATGGATTGACGCAACCAAGTACAGTAGTGCCTCGTACTTCGAACTTAATCTGTTCCAGAAGGCTGTTCAAAGTATGATTTGTTCGAAACATGAAACAAATATCCCCAAAAGAAATAAAGGGAATCAGGATAATTCATTCCAGCCCACCCAAAAAGTCCCCTTTTCATATTTTTTCTATTATTAATGTGTTCAAAAGTTAAATTAAGAATGTAAAGTAATGAAAAAATAAGTTATATGAAGTAAAATTTTCTCAATTTTATTATTTCTGTGTATGATTTACGAACTGCTTGGTAAAAATGGTGGTGCTGGCCGGCTGGGGCATTGAGGGAGGAGAGACGGGAACCCTTTAAGCAAACCAAATTGGTTGCAGTTTGCAGTATGCTAAGGTTGATACCAAAATCAATATAGTATTTCACATATTAGGCACAAAGATAATTGATAGTGTGTCCCCTATTGGCATGTTTATACTGAAGTGAAAATGATTACAGCTTGACAAGCAATCTTTCTGTCTTCTTCCTCCTTCCCCCATAATGCTCTAATTTAGGAGAAGGCCATGCAGCACATTCAGGACAGGGGGAAATCTCAAATACATTCTTTCCCCCTGCAAGAAGTAAATACCTAGTGTAGCTCTACTGTAGTGGGGGATATAATTGACTACAGGTAGTCCCCGGTTTACGGCAGGGTTCTGTCCCTGGTGCCACGCTGTAAGCCAAAAATCGCTGTAACCTGAAGCATCATAATTATAATGGGAATGAATAGCACTTACAGCACCTAAGTCCACTTTCGGTGCCAAAAATCGTGGTTAACAGCACGATGAGGCAGAATGACGTAACTCGAACCTGACGTTGCCTGTACAAAATAGACCACAGCCTTGGCAGTGATTGGTCCTGCTTACCCTCCATAAGGACAATGGTCCAACAAATAACATGCAACACAGAAAACCAAGCAGTATTCCTATAGGCACACAGGAATTACTCATTAAACATAAATCAGCACTGGGAGCAAAAATAGCTCCCAAAACACACAAAAAAACACAAGCACAATGGGTACTCAAGTCAGTGCACAACCCATGAAAAGCAACACAAGTTAACTGTGGTCAGTAGAAGAATTGGTGGCATCATTTGGCAAGACATGCATTCTCTTTCCTCCGTATCCATGTGGGTACTCTCCTGGTTAGTTAGTACAAAGCCAGTCCAGTGCATGTGCTGAAGGATGCTCCATATAAAAGAGATGTAGTGTGTATGTCCACATAGAGCAAGGGGACAAAACTCTTAACAAAGGTGAAGTGGAACACAGAGTAGTACCTGATCCAAGTAAGATCTCCAACCACCAGCCCAAGCTCTTGTTTTACCAAATGTTTACATGTTATACTCTTGGAAAGCTAAAATCTTAGATTTTATAAGGGTATAAGTCAAGTGTTAAATAATTTAACTGCACCATTAAATCATGTTATTGAGCAATGTACATAGCTACATTGATTGTATCAAATGAGGCAAAATTTTTTAAAGGTAATATCAAAGAATTTACTATGCCTAAGACCAGTTATTCACAATCAGTTTACCTGTCGGTTCACCCACAAATGTTCGACAGATGAGTTGAGTCGAGTTGTTCGACGGGTCAGTCAGTTAACTCGAGGTCATTGCCCTCATTTCTCGCCCAGCCTTCATGTGGCAACACTATGTGGCAGCGATGCAAACTCCACTGGCTGATAAGGAGGTGGAGCTACACAGACTAGCTGCTGCCTTAATAGCTGCTGCCATAATTCACTTAAAAATAGGAAAAAAGCAAAAAGGCATAACTAAGTATGGTCTAAATATTGCTTTTAAAGAGTGATGTCAATTCCCATTCACTATTAATGAATAAGGTTAAATTAGACTTGGGGGTTGGTTCAATTAATTATAAAATGGACCGTGAAGCCAACTTTCACTAGTAACCTTTCATTAAAAGGCAGAACAATGGCCTGGGCCTATACCAAATTGTCTACACATGGAAATATTTTTTTATTCTTTATCATCAGGTTTGGACTCATAGCAGTCAACAAATAGCACCAAAGTTTCTAACAGCAAAATGAATTAGGCCTATTTATAGATTATTCATATTCTGGTCCGAGCAGCCGAGATCCTTCCCATGCAAAATCCAGCGGCAAACTGTCATAAGGCCATTGCTTACCCATCCACACGTGCAATCACCTGTCAGTCAATCAAAAGAACTTTAGGTAATTCCATCAGTTTATCAGTTCTGGTGTGTGGACCGACTGCCCAAAAACTGTAGTCCACATGTAAGTTAATCTCAGTTTGGATGAAGTGCCAGATAGACTGACGGGTAAACCTGAGCGTGAATACCCAGCCTAATACGTAGCTACATAGTTGGTAGGAGTAAGGGATTTGAATTTTAGCCGAGCCTAACTTTCTTTACACAAATGAATAATCTACCCACCTGTACGCATTCTCCAACTCCATTATACTTCAGAAATCACCTTAGATCAACAGCACAACAAGACTTACGACCCAAAAACTCCTACCAGACAGAGAGCTCTCCCCTACCAACCAAACACCACACGCACGTGTCTCCTTCTCCCCGTGTTGTCGTTTACATCCCACCAACGCCGCTGCCATCTTGTCTATGACGTCACAACATAACTTGAATACATCAACAGACACCTTCTAGAACCATATGCTGTCCATATATAGCCACCTACCATATTTCAACAATGCATAAAATACCAATAACAATTATACAATATATAATCAAGGGAATGTTCAAGAATTTTACTAACCACAAAAGCTTCATAATAAGGCAATATTGCAATTGGTTCTACTTTCTTAATTGAATTGCAATCCTTGAACTGTATGTTGCATATACATTTATTTCTTCAGATATGTCTTATGCATCCAGAGAAGATAAATTTCCTTACTTTGGATTCAGTATGACACCTAGTTTGAATTG
The DNA here is from genome assembly GCF_015104395.2 of Macrobrachium nipponense. Lineage (NCBI taxonomy): Eukaryota > Metazoa > Arthropoda > Malacostraca > Decapoda > Palaemonidae > Macrobrachium > Macrobrachium nipponense. The sequence goes on from NC_087204.1 coordinate 79,422,329, forward strand.
AGTATGACAAGAAGTTATGTCTATGCTAAAAGGGACCTTGCCATTCCTCCTGAAAATTGAATAGAATACACTATACACCACCACTGTACATAGGGTACAGAATGTTTAGCTGGAGATTATGGAATACCTACATCTACTTGCATTACTGGAAATATTCTATGGGAAAATAAGCAAACATCACCCAATACCAAAACAAAATTAAACTTTTCATACAATCCTGTCACAAATAGGACCACATTCTTCTAATGTTCCCCGACAGTTTACCTATCTACCTCTTTCCATAAGTTTTGTACTCAGGCTATGAGGATGAAATCTGCAGGACTGAGAGGCGGGGGACACACTTTATGAGTGATGGTGTTTAATTGGAAGACTAATCTTGTCTCATACAAATTAGTTTGTTTCATCAACTCTACCACCTATGACCAAATTATAGTCTTAAAGGAAGTACAGATATATTGTATGTCCCAGACTGGTGATTAAATCTCAAATGATTCAGGAGGGAATCTGGAAATTTCTTAAGGGTGGTTCAGGCACAAAAGTAAATCTTTAGGATGCCTTATGTGAAGAAGTGAGAGGTGAAAGAATTAAGATTTCCAAACAAGCTTCCTCAAATTGTAATTGTTGGTCCACTGCTACTAACTCACCAAGTGAATATGGATCCAACATCTTATATGTTCTACATCCCTAAGGCAGACTTGTGGCCCAAGGTACTACACTGCACAAAGTGAATTGACTAGTTGGTGACTTAAACCAGTTGAAAAAAGTCCTCAGTGCTGGTTGAAGAGTTGAGGGGTATTTTTGAGGCTAAAACACAATCTTGAACCAAAATTTATTCCCATTCAATCAAGCGAAGGTATTCCTCCAAGCTGGTGAATAAGGACATGAAGCATGCATCCTTGAGGTCCAGGGATGCCAGAGGCATACTCCCCTAATGGAATGCCAAGACAAATCCCGTATTTTCATCTTTAGGCCTGAAACTTCTATTTTTCAACAGTACACATCAAAGCCAACTGGCTATAATGTGAGTTGGGAACTTGACTCCAGAAAAGCAATTTAATTACTTAAGTTATCCCAAGGTCTACTCATAATTGCTACCATGATCACAGAAATTTTTTTAAGAAAAACCCCCACGTTGCAAAAGATCCTTAAGAAAGAATGTTCTCACTTACCTGCCCCCTTGGCAAGGGACAGCTATCTACCTTTTCTGGGCTAAGAAGTGTATGCACAAACATTAGGCACAATAAACTAGTACCCAATGATAATGAAAACTTGTTACAGCTAGGAAGAAAATCCAGAAACAATATACAAATGTTACAGATGAAAATATAAAATATTGAGTGTAGAGGTATACTAACAAATCAAAAAATCTTTATAAACACATTACTCTTAACGCTACCTTGCTAATCAGTTATTACTAATGGCATTAACCCTTCGGTATAACAATCATCAAATGATACAAAGACAAATAATACAAACACTGAATTCACTATCAAAATTCATTGGAATGTTACTAACAGCTGCCAAGAAGCAATGTTGTCAGATTATAAACATATAATTACTTACAATTAACTCCTGTAAACATTAAGGCCAGCGATCTAGAAGAATGATGCCAACTACCGTACATAACTTTGCTTCTCTTTAGAAACTTACTTCTAACATTGAACACCAATAAATAAAAAGGAATAGAAAAAAATTAATGAAAATAATAACTAATGATATAGGAATGATAAATGAATATGAACAGTTCTGCTATAAAGGAAAATTTGGGCATTTCTGCTCAGCTGTGGACAGTGCTACAAACAGGGAAAATAAGCTAGGTACTTAAATAAATGCATGAGGCTTGAAGAAGTGCATGAATGTTGTTTACAACACAGGATAGGGTCAATACTTATCAACTAAGTGCAGTGATTAATTACGCTTACTATATCACTTAATATATTTTTCATGCCGGGGTTTTAACTTTTTTAAAGTTCTCTATAGGTCTGTCATATCAAACATCTGCTACATACTTCATTCTCTCCATTTTGCATGTTCTTTAAGTGTTACTTCTATTACTCCATTATTTCCCTGTAATTTTCAATTTCTCATCTCGGTTACAAACATATATATTTTTTATTTCTTCTCATCCATTTAGTTTTCCTGTTAAAATTTAATTTCAATTCTGCATGACATTTATCTTTTGCCTGCGCCACATAGATTTTCTTAAAGTCTAACCTGCTAAAGCTTGCCTCTTCTTTTCTCTCCATTTCACCATGTCTCTTCATCCCTCTCAAGATGTCGCACCACGCTTGAATTCTGCTGCCTTTGGCACTGCTTATTCCAAAGATTTCTAACTTCCTCTTCCAGAGTATGTTTCCCAACATTTTCTTCATAATCCTTCTAGACTCCTTTTGTTTGTTCAAATTTTTACTCTCTCGACTGTCTGTGTAAATATTTTGTTCTTACTATAATCTATGCATTGTTAGGTTTGCCTCTCCTTTCTTGTCTGTTATTCATTCTCAGGAGGACAAGTGTGTTGCAGCATCAAAATCTATTTCTCTTCAGGCTGCTTTTTAACATCATTAAACATCGTCTCCAGAAGAATTCCAGTTTCTTCGTCATGGTTTCTGTCTTTGACGCTATTACAACTACAAATTGTCCTGTTTCAACATGACCTTTGGGTCTCCTCTTATTCATGTACCTTCTGATTTTAGCAGAATTGTAACTGGCAACGTCCACTAAAGAGACAAGCTTCAAAACTAAGCTGATCAAAGTGGAACCTTCATACATGCAGTACATGAAAATTATGCTGATAACTTGAATATACACCCCTTGAGGACTAGACAAACAGGTTTGCCGTTCGTTGATTTTCTGCAGTGATGGTGCGGGTAATCACAAACAATAATAAGGGTAACCATTTAATTCATAGTAAAAGAAGACATTTTTTCATTTAGTGCATCAAGATCACCACTACTTTCTGCAGCGCTTAGTGCTTCCTCAAAAAGATCTTCAACCAATTTTTCAACAACCTCTAATCTTACAAGATCGATTATTCCTTCAAGAAAGTTCTCTTCATCAGCTCTTACCAACTGAACATCTCTGAAAGATAAAAAAAAGGGGGATTTTGACGGAGGAAAAATCTATTTCTGGGCAATGACCTGTGTCGCCCAGTGAAATGCTTCCTTTAGTACTCAATTCAAAAGTAAAACTATTGCTACAAATACCAGAGAAAAAGCTAAAATGATAGTGCCAGAGTATATTGGCTCGCTCACCTTTATTTAAAGGTGTCGGTATGGTATCTGGGGCGAGTGGAAACCACTACCAGAGGTCCCTTGCCATTTAGTCTCTTCCTTCCTCAATATCCCTCGTCTACAGAGGAGCCAATCTAAGGCCCCGCTACCCGTTACCACTACAACTAGCGCCTTTGTTTTCATTCCTGTAGATAGCACCCAAGCTTGGGCCAAATAGGGTGTGGAAGAAAAAGTGGGGTGGGATTTCACTGGGCGACACAGGTCATTGCCCATAAATAGATTTTTCCTCCGTCAAAATCCCTTTTCTGGGCTCAGCCTGTGTTGCTCCGTGAAATAGTGCCAGAGAATTGGCCCCACCAGCTTGGACAGATAGTGCAGATAACCAATAAATATAAGTAAATTAAAACTCAATTAGAATTAAATACTGTAATCTAGGTAATTAATTCTACAATAAACAATAAAGATATCAAACAAATGAAAGTTTCAATGATCCTTAAAATTAAGCTTATCTACACAACCGGGTTAGATAACCCACAATGGCTCAATTAACACACACCAGTCAACAAAATTACCACATAGGGAAATTAGACCCAGATACAAATATATACAGTACAAATCATCAATATACATAGAAAGTGCCATCCAAGGTAAAGTATAAAACCCAGTAATGACCGAGCTACGGCAAGAATGCTAGCGAGGCAGGTAGGAGAGAGAGAGAGATGCAAGAGAGACATAGGCTACATAACTACTTATTACTGTTTTACGCAGTGTCAGGGGAAACTGTGTTTCCGGCTGCCACTGCTGGGAATTTAAGGGCCTCTAAAGACTTCAAATAGTGGCGTTTAAATACTGTCGGAGATTTCCAGCCTGTGTACTTCTTGAGATCGTCTAAATTCATATGTTGAAAATAATTAATTGAGGTGGCTACTGCTCTAACATCATGTGCCCGTGGAAAAGATTCCAGGTTAGCTTGCTTTATAAAGTACAAAATTTGTTGCCTAATTCCTTTTAGGGAAATAGTACCACCTTTTTCCCTAATGAACAAAGGACCTGAAGATATCAGGGCAGTTCTGCTTAAATATGCTCTTAGGGAATTAACTGGACATAAGGATGGGTCCTGGGGAAGTGGGACAATCTTCTATGGAGCCCATCTATCTTGTGGGTCCTCATTCTTAGCTAGAAATTGACGATCTGGTGAGAGTAGTAATTCTCCTGAAGGGAGAAACTCTATATGATCTGGTTCCCTAGATAGGGCCGACAGTTCAGAAATTCTAGCTCCTGAGGCTAAACTTATTAGGACTAACGTTTTCCTTAGGAGGGTTATATAATCACATGAGTCGTTATTAGTGTCAGAAGCCAATTTAAGGACATCATTTAAAAACCATGAGACCGTCTTGGGTCTCTCAGTTGGTCTAAGTCTAGCACAAGCCCTTGGAATGGATGAAAAGTACAGTAGTACCTCGAGATACGAAAGGCTCAACTTACGAAAAATCCAAGTTACGAAAGCAAAGACAAAAAATTTTACTGCTCTACATACGAAAAGTTTTCAAGATACGAAAGGTTTCTGAAAGTCCGAGATTCGCCCCATAACAATTTTGAAACTCGCGCCGCACGCCGCCGCCATCTTAGTTATAGTAGACTCGCCACCATCCTCCTGCTCTCCCATTGGTTCCTGATGCTAGCCAAGCCATGAATCCTTCTCTCTAATTGGACTGCATCCCTCCCATCATGCATCTTCTATACATACGTACTACGTGCTGGCGTGCTTTACCTCGGCTACTTAGCACCCGAAACTTTACCGTATGCAATCGGCATTCGTTCGCTCCAACGATTTCGTTTAGTAACGTACATTCGTTAGTGATTTCGTTGCAGTGCGTACATATTATTGTGTTGTGCTACTTTATCGTGTTGTGGGAACGTAACTTAATTACGTACAGTACATAGAGTCATGGGTCCCAAGAAAGTTGCTGAAGTTCACAGAAAGAAGAGAATACTTTCTATGGAGACAAAAATGGAGATAATAAAAAAGTATGAAGCTGGCTTGCGGTTGAGTGTGATCGCTAAGGAATACGGCCGAAATCGTCGACGATAGGCACCATCCTTAAGCAGAAGGAAGCCATCAAAGCAGCTACACCTTCCAAGGGCGTCACTATTTTGTCCAACAAGAGAAGCCATGTGCATAATGAAATGGAAAGGCTGCTTCTTGTATGGATTGAGGACAAAGAAATCGATGGCGATACGATAACCGAGACGGCAATCTGCCAGAAGGCCAGCGCTATTTTCGGCGATTTGATTGCCCAAGCCAAAGACGACGGCGGAGAGGGGACATCAACGGCAACCCCAGAGTTCAAGGCTTCTCATGGGTGGTTAGAAAAATTCCGGAAATGGACTGGCATCCATTCGGTGGTGAAGAAATTGAAATTACGTAAACTATAAAAAAGTAAAACGAAATGTAAAAATAAAAAAAAGACAAAATAAATTTTATTTTAAGTTTTTTGTAAAGTTAAGTGTTACAGTTTTGTTAATGTGTTTTGTAAAGTTTAGTTTGTTTTTTGATATTTTTTTTATGTTTCGTAAAGTTAAGTGTACGTATCTGCCGTTTGTTCTCCTCCTCCTCCTCTGCTGCCACTTTTGGAGATAGCCTCACTCGAAAGGTAAGCTTCGACATTTTACGTTACAGTAATAATATTTCTTGTACACTAATATACACTTTATTTACAGGTTTGGATTTTTATTCTTAATTTAGGTATTGAATGGTGCAAATTGTTGTAGTATTTCATTGTTTATAGGTCAATTTAGCTTTATTATGAAATTTAATGGGGTGTTTTTGGAGGGCTTGGAACGGATTAGCCATTTTACATGTAAAATGTGTTCCAAGATACGAAAAACTCATTATACGAAGGCCGCCTCGGAACGGATTAATTTCGTATCTCGAGGTACTACTGTACAAATCTGTTAGATCTATATTGAATCCAAATTGGGAGATCTTCTTAAGTGCCGATTTGGTAGTATGTAGTAATTGTACTTGCTGCTAAACCTTTTTCGAACAAGGTTCTGAAAAAGGTTATGGCCAGATTCGTGGTCATGGTTTGTGCATTTGAGTCCTTTAAAAATATAGCCAGTTTCTTAACCCCTCCGCCACTGGCCTGCTGCATTGCTGCAAATGCTTGCATACCGCATGAGACCCCCCTTCGACCGCGAGTATCAATCATTACTTGCTCCCACTAAATTTCATGTTATTCATATTTTTCCTTTATATTCTTATGTGAAAACATTGTGTGTATGGATATCAATGAATATTTTTTACCCCATTGTCAAAAAATTACAAAAAATATAGTAAGAATATCGGAAAAAATAGGAATATTTAGTGGAAAAAGTAACTGCAGAAGTAGGAACTGTTATAAAGTAGTAAAAGTAGTAGAAATAGTAGTAAATTAATAGAAATAAAGTAGCAGAAAAAGTAGTAAAGTAGTAGTAAAATAGTAGTAGTGGTAATAGCAGTACTAGTTTTCTTACTGAAACAGTTATTCCTGGGTTTCATACAGAAACAGCGTATACATCAATGAATGTTTACGGCACTGGTAATAATAATAATAAAACAGTAATAATAGTAATAATAATAATAATGATGATAAAAGTAACAGCATCTCGTGACCAATACGTATATACATATGGGGCAGTTTATTCACACCCATTATCATCAGCAAGCTATAAAAAAAACACATCTCATCACGAGTTACAGGCCTCCATAGAAGTCCTTTCACCTTACACTTTCCTGTTAAATGAAAGTACTACTCTGCCCGAGCATTCATCCATTCACACAATTTGTCAATTACATCACCACAAAAAAGGAAAAAAAATGCATCACGTAAGCAGGTGAAATCTGATGTGTAAGCAGGAATCCCATTGCCACCCTCTGTGAATCGGGGGGCTGGGTCTGGGCGCAAGTCACGAGATGGATCAGTTATGAACCGCCAGCCTTCATCGACAAGAGGTTCAATGTCTTCCAAACACTTGTTGTCACTGTCAACCTCTAAGAAATTATCACTATAATCATCATCTGATAGATTTGGCAGGTACTCAGACCCTGACTCTGAAACACTATCATCTGACATGATACTGAAAAAAAAACATATAAAATAACTGCAATCAAAAGGGAAAAAAGTTTAGAATTCAAATCTACATGGTTTATGGACAAAATGGTAATCATCCTTCTCAGATAATAGCCTGAGGCACACTGGCATATGAACTTGGCCTGTACCCCTCCTAATATCCCATATGAAAATGACGTCACGACGTCCATCGGACGCTCATTGGTTAGAATGAATTGTTGTTGGAGCTTCAGCACCTCTCTCGTACACAATACTGCGTCCGGAAACCATCCAAGCTGAAGAAAACGCTTTGCTTTTCGAGGAGGGATGAAAGACGTACATGCGTACGTCCCGGTCTTTTATTACTGTACCGTAAAAGATGTACATGTGTACGTCCCAGTGCTGAAGGGGTTAACTGCTGAGTCATATTGACGCAAGGTCGATTCCTGTTTGTCCTATTCTAAGAACCGGATGTTCTGAGGATCGATGTTGGCATCTTTCTGAGCCGCAAACTTCATGAAGTCCTTAAAGTTAGGGCTTTCTGAATTTCTGAGGAAGTGGACACAGTCCGCGTTTGTACCAACTGCGCCAGTTTGGGATTGGGAATCCGTTGAGGCCGGAGTCCTAATTCCAGTAGTAGAGGAAACCAATTGCTCTTGGGCCAATTGGGGGCTACTAGTGCAATGTGACCCTTGAATGTCCTGAGCTTGTTCAGGACTTTCAGGAGTAGATTCACTGGAGGAAAGAGGTAAATTCTTTTCCATACATTCCAATCTATAGCCATAGCGTCCGTGGCGTAAGCCAGAGGGTCCAGGTTGGGGGCCACATAACAAGGAAGTCTGTGGTTCGACTCCGTGGCAAAGGGATCTACCTGAAGCCCTGGTACCTGTTGACAGATCCATCTGAATGACTCCTTGTCCAACGTCCACTCCGACTCTAGTGGGACGGATTGTGACAGGGCATCTGCCACCACGTTCCTCACTCCGGCTAGGTGAGGTGGCTGATAGGTGCCATCTGTTCCTGTCTGCTAAAGCAAATATGGCTATCATGACATAGTTCACATGGCTCGATTTGGAGCCACCCCTGTTTATGCAGTGGACTACCACTGCACTGTCCAATACCAACTTGATATGAGACTTCTTGGCTGGTCGTAGCCTTTTCAGGGTAAGAAACACTGCCATAACTTCCAGTACATTGATGCGTCAGTACAATGAGGCGTCTGTGTGGACCACTAGGGCCGGCGGAGGGAATTGCAAGGGTATTGTCTTTGACAGATTCTTGATTTCCGTCCAAGGGTGGAGCCTCTTGCGTAAGATCGCCGGAATGGGAGCCATCTTGTCCCGAAATCTTTGGTTTGCCTTCGAGCACCAAACCCGGTTTATATCCTTTAGTTTGGCTTTCAGTAGACCATCCGTCACTGATGTAAATTGGAGTGAACCTAGGATTCTTTCCTGGTTCCTCAGGGACGTCTGTTTTTGAGAAATTGTCTTGTGGCCTTGGCTATTTCTCTTCTCTTTAACGGCAGTATTGATAGAGTATGAGAGTTTAAGTCCCATTGGATTCCTAGCCACTGGAAACGTGACTCCGGCGTTAGCCGGGACTTGGTTCTGTTTATCTGGAACCCTAAATGTTCCAGAAACTGAATTACCTTGACCGTTGCCTTGTGACATTCTTCGATACTTGTGGCCCATAAGAGCCAATCGTCCAGATAGGCTACTAACATTATTCCCTGAGTTCTTAACTCCTGGACTACTGTTTCCGCCAACTTTGTAAATATTCTGGGCGCTATGTTGAGCCCGAATGGCATTACTCTGAAGGAGTAGGCCTTCTTTCCTAGTCTGAAGCCTAGGAATGGGCGGAAGTGTCTTGCTATTGGGACATGATAGTAGGCATCTGTAAGATCTATAGAGGTGGTGACGGCCCCATGGGGAAGTAAAGTCCGCAACTGCGAAACGGTCAGCATTCGGAACTTGTTGCAGTGAATGAATGAGTTCAGATGGGACAAGTCTAGAATTATTCTTAGTTTGTTCGAGTCTTTCTTTGGCACGCTGAACAAGCACCCTTGAAACTTTAAGTTTCTGACTTTTGATACTACCCTCTTTTGAAGAAGTTCTTGGGTATACTCTACCAATTCCGCTGTTGGTTTTTGGTAAAAGGTGTTGGATGGAGGAGGACCTTGAAGCCAACTCCACCCCAGACGTTTGGTCACAATGCTCTGTGCCCAGTTGCTGAAATCCCACCGATGCCGGTAGAGGTACAGCCTCCCTCCTACCTGGGGATTCTCACTGGTTTGCCAATGGGCGGCCACCCCGTGCTCCCCGGAAGCCTTTGCCCCGGTTGGTGGCTGTTCCGGCGCCCCAGTGACGGGAGGGACCCCTAGCTCGGCTGCCTCTGGCGAACCTATTGAACACTTGAAATGATTGCGATTCAAACGTCGCGTTATAGGCCTAGAGACCGCAAAGGAGGTCGAAGCCTGAGACTTGTGCCGGCTGGGTTAGAAGCACAAACTGCTGTTGGCGCGGTGCTTTGGACGTCGACGGTTGTGGTACTTGGGATACTGGAACCGCCTGCATCATAGTCTGTTAGGGAGCCTGGAAGGGCTGGAACTTCCTAGGTCTCTTCTTGGCTTTGGGATTCGATCCGGTGGACTCGGGTTTCCGTTTGGACACGAGTCCCAACGAATTTTCAGGCTCTGATTGACCCTTGACGCTTCACATAAGACTTCATTCACAGCGGAGGCGGGGAAGAGGTCCGTGCCCCATATGGATGAGGCGATCAACTTGTTAGGTTTGTGGCGGATTGTGGCTTCCGCCAGAACATGCTTCCTACAATTACGCCGAGCTATAATGAAATCATATAAGTCACATTGCATTTTATGCAGTAGTGACTTGGCCATGATTTTAAATAACGTCTCTTGTCCGTAGATAAGAGATGCCATCTCAGTCATAGTCAGCGAACTGAGGGACCTGCTGAGCCTCATCCTAGCGTCGTATTCGGCTTGTATCAGAGCTTCTGATAGCCTAGGCAACGTCTTGCTGAACAGTGTGTTACCACAGTCCGGCTTGAGCTTGCCCACCGAAAAGGTGGCAGGTGCGTCCATATAGTACTCAGCCGATCCGGGGAGCAGAAGGGAAGTCAGATCCGTCTCCTGGAGCTGGGGCATAGGCTCATCTTTCATAGCTGCCTCCGTCACTTTGGAAGTGAATGGCAACGGGGTGTCCTCGTTTACGGTGAAGATCGTAAACGGGCTCTTGAATGCAGTGAGTTGTATTCGTGCATTCCCATTCTTCCCGGTTCCGGAGCCAAGCTTGTTGGGCTTGGTCCCGGGGGAGGATTACCGTTTCCTTAGGGGCTTTATCCTCCCTCCTCATGGCAGCATCCGTTAGACGAACATAGCCTATGAAAGGGGGCCGGAGTCCCTCAGGATAGAACTCGAAGTCTTCTAGCCTTCGAGTTCCGCAACCCTCAATAGTCAGCATACCCTCTGAAAACGGAGCGTGTGCTGCTACCCTCCATGGGTTGTTTGGCTTAAATGGAGGAAGATTGGACGAGTCCGGCATCGGCAATGCTTGAATCACTTGGCCGGGCGGTGCCTGTCCTGCTGCCATATTGTCTCAAAGACCCGCCATCAGGTTCTCCTGGGCTACCATCCTCTCCGACAAGAATTGGATGGATTGGCCCGATGCTTCCAGCGTGGTAGACAGCTGGGCAAACATTTCTTGGAACTTGGACTGGACCAAGTCCCCAACCATGCTGCCCATCTGCTGCATGATGCTAGCCGAGAATGCATCAGGGTCAAAGGAGGGAGGCTGAGCCTTCTCCTTAGGAACCTTGGTCCTCGACCCCTTTGGTGGGGGAGTGACCTTCGCCTTGGCTGCCCCGGGATTATGAGCCGGTGGCTTGGTGACTAGGCTGGTTCCTGACCTCTTTGGCAGGGACTTTTGATTAGACTTAAGGTCCGTTTTACTTTTAACTTAGGGACTGCCAATGAAGACTTCGGTCTGACCGACTGAGGTCTATCGGCGAATCCCTGGAAAGAAGTGGAAGTGGAAGGGGAAGAAGTTAAAAATGGACTCAAGGACAACCCTTGAGCCCCTACAAAACCTGCCTCCCTACCACTCTTACCATTGCCCATGTCGTCAATAGCCATGGGCTCGCGGTCCAAGTCGAGGGCTGCCACATTCCCCACGACTTCTTCTGCAATGCCTTCCTCCATCGGGAGTGCGACTGCTTCCTGGATCTTGGCGATCAGAGGAGCAGCCATCTCGGGGTCCACCACAGATCCTTTTTTCACCCCTGGGAAGATGAGGGCGGCCATGTCCTGGGACAGGATGTAGGGTTGTCCCTTGGCGGAGTTACACCAAATCCGCCAACCCATGCCTTAAGGGTGGACAAGGCAGCATCCCGGACCGCTTGTACTCCCTGTAAGAGGGGTTATTATTAATACTTAACACTAGAGATTAACTTAACCTAGTACAATAGTGTATATTACAGCTTATTGATTCTCATTGTATCATTATGTATAGACCGGAGTGTCATAAACCTCGGAGGTGACTTCATTCACCAAAGCATAGCAAATGATGCAGTTTTTGTGGTGCCAGACCATGTAATCCTCCAGGCCAACTGCGCAGCCAGCATGTGCCCGGCAGACCACGTGCCCACAAGGTTCCTGGAGAATGGCGTTGCAGCCCTCCTCCAGACAACAGGTAACCTGTAAGTCAAATGATACAAGAGTATCATCAACAACCTTCCGGAACAGGTCCGTGGTTGTGTGCGGTATACTATTGCTGCCGGAGTAACTCCGGCATCAGCATATATACTGCACGATAACATGTCACCCTGTTACTACTAGCTCCGGTGCCCCATATATACTTGTAGGAACATCCTAGGCAGGTAATGGGAACTAGCTAGGACTCCACAGCCCGGCTACAAAATCTGACCGATTGAGTGGATTCAAGCTGTCCCCATTGTGCCGGAGTGAGGGATATAACCCAATATCAGGTACAGGGTTGAAGAGCGAGACGTAACAGGGTGGGACAGTTAAATACCTGGCGGAGTTGAAAACTCCGCCGGTGCATATAACTGGATATAGTAAGATAATAACTTACAACAGAATGTGGATGCTATATTATGTGTAATAAAACATGCATGCAATAATGGAATCCCACAGACAGGCCGGAGCCTTTTCACATATCTAGCCGGAGCCCTGAGGCCGCCGGAGCGGGGTGGGAAAGGGTGGGATCAATAGATAGTTAGAGGGATACACTACCTAGTGGGTTGGGGTGTATCCCGCTCCCCCGAGCCTGGTGGCCAACCATGGCTCGGCCGAGCAGGGACCCCCCTTACTCCACTAGCAGCGCGGCAGAGTACAGCAGGCCTGCTCACCGAGTGTACCCCCCAGTTAACCCCCTCCCCCCCATGGTTGACTCGGATGGGTACCTGAGGTAGCGTGAGCGAGTCGTCACTCCACCGAAGTGGGTGAGCGAGGGGGGGGGGGACTGAAAGGGGTCGGTAGCAGGGTGGCTCGTACACGATCGACTGGAGACACTCTCAGCCGGGTGAACAGTCACGCAGTGTGAAAGGCCAGACAATCCAAAGAAGGCCTATAGGCCAACTAGATGCTGTCTACAAGAATAGCAACACATAACATAAATATCCTGTCCTAACACGGGGGGAAGAGAGAGAAATAAATATGGAGCGAGAGAGGAAGAAATTGTCCTTTGAGAAACTAGGTTAATCGCAATCCAACGATTTGGGTATGTCAGCCTAGAAACTCAGAGCGGCTTAGCCTAGATGCCGTAACGAATATTCGAGGGTCAAGCGGCCAGGATGGCTCAAGGACAGTAAGGGCTACGTAGGGACCAGGGTCCTTCCGTATATAAGACAAGAGAGTCTTGAAAGATCCTATCTTACTGAGAAGTTAATGGTCGATATGTCAACCTCAAAGCAAGAAAGGTAACTGTGTAAGCTATGACACGAAAGCATGCAGTTCGGAAGTAGGCTATCCCCCGTGAACGGACTAATAAATTAAAAACGTCAGTAACACCAATTAGTATGGGAGACCAATTGGTGCAAGAAAGCAGTGAATCATCACGCGGCTGGCGAGCCATGAAATGGCGGCGCGGGAACGACAACACACGTGCTGCCGCTCTCACATATAACCTATTATAACTTGGCTTATATTGCCAAATGCCATCTCAAAATGATCTCAAACATTAATTGCAATACTTAACTTGGATGCAGAAGCTTGACGTTCCATGATGATGAAAAGGGAAAGAATTCCGAGCGAAAACACAGCACAAATAAAGAACGCATGCAGCGTGAACAGTGCTATTGAAAGGAATGAAAACAAAGGCGCTAGTTATAGTGGTAGCGGGTAGCGGGGCCTTAGATCGGCTCCTCTGTAGACGAGGGATATTGAGGAAGAAAGAGACTAAATGGCAAGGGACCTCTGGTAGTGGTTTCCACTCGCCCCAGATACCATACCGACACCTTTAAATAAAGGTGAGCGAGCCAGTATACGCTGGCACTATCATTTTAGCTTTTTCTCTGGTATTTGTAGCAATACTTTTACCTTAGAAATAAGGACTAAAGGAAGCATTTCACGGAGCGACACAGGCTGAGCCCAGAAATAAAAATTGCACACTCATAGATGTTATTTGCTTAGAAAATGATTTGGTAATATGGTGTAAATTTAACACAAGAGTTAACTGACTCACCTTGACTTGCAGGTTAAAAGATAACATTATGAAGCAAGAGTGATAATTTGATAGTTCATTCACACAGGTATTTGCAAGAAAAGGACATGCATTTAATAATACTTTTGTAAGCAAGAATATCATACTACTTTTGTAAGCAAGAAAATCAGTCTAAATATTTAAATGGCAGTAACTACCAAAAAGTTTTTGACCACTACATTAAATTTCCTCATCTTTATATGAAATCAAAACTAAAGTTTATCAATTTTAGTCCCTCTCAGACTCTTTTGTCTTGCTATTTTTACAACCAAAGGTGACTACAAATCCATCACAAACAAAAGTACCTACTTGACTTACAACCTTCTCCTCTAAGGACCAACAAAATTTCTAAGAAATATATATTCTCGCAGTCCTGCAATTTTAATTTAAAAGATGCAATAATTAATAAGAACTAATGGCGTACTTTTAAAAAATTAATGGATAACAATTCAACTTTGCAAATGTCACACAAAGATACTGCATGAATATGAAAGCTAATACTATCTGTGATTTCAGATTATATTAATTCCAACATGAGCTGGACAAGAACTTAACATGATTATTGGAGATCATCTGTTACTACTACTACTACTACTCTACCACTAAAGTAGCTTTCTTCTACAGATCAATTTAGTGTTGCAAAGCACTTAACAATTTTAGTAAAAAAGGCATGGGCTTTTACAGATATTGCAGTTGGTAGATTTAAGTAATTCTGAAGCTGAAGCAATTTCTTCCCATACTATATAACAGTGGTGGGCAAACTGCAGCCCAGGGGCACCCCCAGGATTCTGTGCAGCCTGCAGAAGCCTGCGGCAAATTAAAAAACAAATAAATTTGTGTGTTGGGAAAGGAGAAAGTGCCTGCAAATGTTAAAACATTTGGGATAAGTTGAGAAGTTTGCCCAAAGACTTTTGAAAGAAGATTAGAGGATTTCAGACAGATTGAGATAAAATGATATTGTTATTTTACAATAAAGTTTTGTACATACTTACCTGGCAGACATATACTTAGCTTACGTCTCTGACGTCACGACAGAATTCAAAACTCGCGGCTAACGCGACAGGTAGGTCAGGTGATCTACCTTACCCGCCGCTGGGAGGCGGGTGTAAGAACCATCATACCTTTCTTGCCAGATTTTTTCTCATCTTATACCTGTCTCCTGAGGGGAGGCTGCGGGCGGCATCAATCGTATATGTCTGCCAGGTAAGTATGTCACAAAACTTTATTGTAAAAATAACAATATCATTTTTGTACATGAACTTCCTGTCAGACATATACTTAGCTTATTGACACCACTTTGTGGAGGGTAACAAGACGAAAATAACAAAGAAAAGTTAACAACACACTTGTAGGATAAACATAACCTTGGTTCTTACCTGTTTAGGCTGAAGACTTCATAGATACTGTCTATTAGTCTGCATAGCCATAAGAGCTACAGCGAGGGCGTGACCTACAGCTGAAAAGACTCTTTGGGTCTACTAATGGGACTTGATATCCGCTTACTTAGTAGAATCCAAGTCGGATCATGTCAATGGGGGTTCGCCCTCTTCTATGACAGAACCTGTCCACTACCAACGCAGGGAGCTTCAAACCAAATCCGATCACCTAACCAAACTAATGTTATTAGCATTACGAAACTAAAAAAGATGCCTACCTGCATCATTTTTCATACAACCATATGAACTCAATTACCAAAAAAAAAAACAAGGGGAAAAAACTACTAAGGATATGTTCCAGCTCCCTGCCCCAGCACCGAATCCGCCGATACGTACGGGCCTAACGCGAAGCACTCGTCATACGTAATACTGACGTCTTTTAGGTAGTGGTTGGCGAATACTGAATTACATCTCCAGAATGTAGTTTTTCATCAGATTCTGAAGAGACATATTCTTCTTAAAGGCCAAGGAAGTTGCTATTGCTCTCACTTCATGAGCCTTGACTTTTAAGAGCTTGAAATGTTCTTCATCACAAGATCATGTGCTTCTTTCACAACACTTCTAATGAAGAAAGACAGCGCATTTTTCGACAATGGTCTGCTGGGGTCCTTTACAGAGCACCATAGTCTGTCCTCAATGCCCTTAAGGGTTTTCTTCTTCTGAAGGTAGTATTTTAAACTCCTAACAGGGCAAAGCGTTCTTTTCAGGTTTTTCCTCCACTACTAGGGCAGACAAACCACGAACCTCAAAGCTCCTTGGCCAAGGATTTGAGGGGTTCTCATTTTTTGCTAAAAACGAAGGAAGGAAGGAACAAACCACGGAATCTCCTTTGAAAACCTACTCCTTCCTTCTAGGGCATGAATCTCACTAACCCTTTTAGCAGATGCTAAAGCCATGAGAAAGAGAGCTTTCCTCGTGAGATCTTTGAAGGAGGCTAAATGTGGTGGTTCAAACCTAGCGGACCTCAGGAAGCGAAGAACCACATCCAGATTCCAACTTGGAACTTCGTTCGAAGTTTTCTTGGAAGATTCAAAAGATCTTAATAGGTCATGAAGATATTTGTTCATTCGAAAGATCTAAATTCCTATGTCTGAACACCGCAGCCAGCATGCTACGGTATCCTTTGATAGTAGATACTGCCAAACCGCATTTTTCTCTGAGGAAAACTAGGAAATCTGCTATCTGAGTCACAGAGGTACTGGAAGAGGAAAACTTCTTGTTCCTGCACCAACGGCGAAAGACGTCCCAGCTTCGACTGGTAGACTTTAAGGGTCGAAGGTCTTCTAGCTGAGGCGATAGCCTTAGCAGCTTTTGTCGAAAACCCCTTCGCTCTGACAAGACTTTTGACAGTCGAAAGCCAGTCAGATTGAGAGCGGGGAGGTTTCTGTGATAACCTGTCGAAGTGGGGCTGTTTGAGCAAATCTTGTCTTTGTGGAAGTGGGCTCTTGGAAAGTCCACCAACCATTCCAGTACCTCTGTGAACCAATCTTGGGGCGGGCCAGAACGGAGCTACTAGGCGTCATTCTTGTCCTCTCCGAGATAGCAAATTTTCTTGAGGGTTTGTCCTAGTACTTTGAAGGGGGGAAAGGCGTACGAATCTAACCCTGTCCAATCTAGGAGAAACGCATCCACTGAAACTGCTCCTGGGTCTGAGATCGGGGAGCAATAAAGTTCGATTCTTGCGTTCTTTGCTGTTGCAAAGAGATCGATGTGAGGTCTGCCCCATCTTCTCCACAGGTCTTGGCATACTTTCTGAGTGGAGGGTCCACTCGGAAGCAGGAGTTGATTCTTCCTGCTCAGCGAGATCGGCCCTGACGTTCCTTTCTCCCTGTACGAATCTGGTGAGAAGACTGATTTTCCTCGTTTGAGACCACAGCAGAAGATCCCTTGCTGTTTTCGTACAGGGAGAGGGAGTGCGTCCCCCCCCCCTGTTTCTTGATGTACGCCAAGGCTGTTGTTTGTGTTGTCGAATTGACCTGCACTACTGCATTCCGGACGTGGGGTTCGAAGGCTTCAATGCCATCCAGACTGCCATCAACTCTTTCTTGTTGATGTGCCAGGACACCTGATCCCCTTCCAGGTGCCTGACACTTCTCTTGTCCCGAGTGTCGCTCCCCCCCCAACCTGCCTCCGATGCGTCGGAAAACAACACATGGCTGGGGTTCGGCATGTAGAGAGACATTCCTTCCACAAATCGAAGTGGGTCGTTTCCACCACCGAAGGTCTCTCTTGATTCCTCTTGAGATCTTGAAGGAGAACTCCAGATCTAGGGAGAGACGCCTCCAGTTCTGGTATAGGAAGAACTGTAGAGGCCTGAGATGCAACATTCCTAGAGAAACGAATTGCTCCAGCGAGGAGAGTGTCCCCAGCAGACTCATCCACTCCCTCGTTGTGCATGCATCTTTCTCTAGGAAGGTCGTTATTTTCTCGTAGCAACGAGCTATCCTCTCTGGCGACGGAAAAGCCCGAAAAGCCAGAGAAGCTATCCGAATACCCCAGATAGATCCTCTCTTGACTGGGGATTAATTGAGACTTCTGGAAGTTCACCAGAAGTCCCAGCGAACTTGCCAATGTAAGGGTCTTTTGAAGGTCCTCCAGACATCTTTCTTGAGACTCTGCTCTGATTAGCCAGTCGTCGAGGATAAAGCGACACCCTCACTCCCTCCAAATGTAGCCACTGCGCCACGTTCTTCATTAACCCCGTGAAAACTTGGGGTGCAGTTGATAGGCCGAAGCACAAGGCCTTGAATTGGAAGATGTTTCCTCCCATCATGAATGTAGATACTTCCGTGAAGAAGGATGGATCGGCACATGAAAGTAAGCGTCCTGAAGGTTCTATAGACACCATCCAGTCCCCTGGACGAAGAGCCGCTACACTGATGAAGTTTGTCTCCATGGCGAACTTCCTCTTTTCCACAAAGACGTTCAGGGGCGCTTACATACAACACCGGTCTCCATCCTCCTGAGTTCTTCGGAACTAGGACAGTCTGTTGTAAAAGACCGCAGAGCGGGGATCTTTCACTAGTTCTATAGCCTCCTTCTCTAGCATGAGATCTACTGCTAGAGAAAGGGTTTGATTCATGATGGGGTCCTTGTACTTGGCTACCAATCTCCCTCGGAGTTGTCGTCAATGGTGGTCTTGACGAGAAGGGAATGAGGTATCCTTTTTCTGACAATCGATAGGGACCAATGTCCGCCCCTTTGTGGGCCCAGACGTCGGCAAATTTCAGTAGTCTGGCACCCACTGATGTCTGGAGTCCTTGACCGCTATTTCTTCCCTCTGACTGACTTCGAGAAGGTTTTACCTCTCTTAAAAGATCTAGTCCCTCTGGTTGCAGAACCTCTGACAGCGGGTTCCCTCCTCGAAAGGGCTCCCTGTCTCAGAGGAGTCTCTTTCTTGGTCTTGGGTTGGAAGACAGAGCGAGGTTTCCTGGCCGCCTGGGCTAACATGTCCTGAGTAGCCTTAGCTGAAAGGGCACTCGATACATCTTGGATAATTTTCTTGGGGAACAGAAGAGGAGAGTTGAGCATACAAGAGCGATGCCCTTTGTGCATGAGACACTGCCTTCGTGAGAACGAACAGTAGACCGACCTTTCTTAAGCACCTCCAGCTCCAAACAGTGAGGAGGACTTCACTCGATCCGTCTCTCACTGCTTTATCCATGCAAGTGAGTACACAGTTAAGATCTTCAGGAGACAGAGCATCTGGGGTCTTGGTCTTATTAGCCAGCACACCTAAAGACCAATCAAGGAAGTTGAAAACTTCCAGATAGGACTCGAACATTCCCTTCAGTAAGTGGTCAAGTTCGTTCATCCCACGTAGTCTTGGCGGACAAGAGGGCGGAACGACGAGCAGCATCCACTAATGAAGAGAAGTCCGACGTCCGCAGACGAAGGGAGAGCGAGGCCTAAAGGTTCTCCCGATTCGTACCAGAATCCCATCTGCCGGTCAGTTTAGACGGAGGGAAAGAAAAAACCGTCTTCCCTTTCTCTTTCCTTCGAAAGGAGCCATTCTCCAAAACCTCTCAGACGCCTTCTCATGGAAACAGTAGGTTTCATCCTAACACAGACGAAAACCTTCGACGTCTTCGAAGTGGAGAATAACGAAAGAGGAGAAGGGGGAGCCACAGGAGAAAGAATATCTCCAAACTCTTGCAAGGGAGTAACTCTGGTAAGTTTTCTTATTAGGAGGAAACTGAGGCGTCTTTTGTTCCTTCTTCTTCTGAGGGGTCCTGTTCCTCCTGAGCCGAAGAGCCTTCCTGATCCTTAGAGGCGCGACTATTCTTAAAGGAGTCTCTAGAGGCAGATAGACGTATACGTCTTGGAGACAATGCTTCAGGCAAGTGTCTACTTGCAACATCCTTCTTGTCTGGAGGAGTGCGTTTCCCAGATCCTTGAAGCCTAATAGGAGTCAGGCGGCAGTCAGGTGCAGAGCGCCTGTATGAAGAAGAAATTCTATCAGGCTCTTGGCGCCTATCCAAAGGAGAGCGGCTACCAGGCGAACTGCGCCTGTCATACGAAAAGCGCCTACCAGGCTCTTGGCGCCTGAACCGAGGCGAGAGAATCTCTGGCGACGAGCGCCTACTAGGTGAGGCGCCTACCAGGGGAGAAGCGCCTGCTAGGCTCTCGGCGCCTGACTCGAGGCGGGAGTAAAAGTCAGGAGAAGAGCGCCTGCCAGGCGAAACGCGCCTAACAAGCTCTTGACGGCCTGTCCAGCGAAAAGCGCCTGTCCGATTTAGGGCGCTTGTCAGCCGGAGAGTGGAGGCGAGACGAGGAGCGCTACGAGGTGAGTAGTGCCTACTAGGCTCTTGGCGCCCGTCAAGGGGAGCGATCCTGTCTCGAAGAGCGTCTGTAGGGTGAGGATCTCCTACGCGCAGTTTGCTCCTTGTCTGAAGGAGAACTTGTCTGTCAGGCGAATGTCGCTTATACGCAGATTTGATCTTGTCCGAAGCAGAGAGCCTCCTGCGAGAATCCGAACGAACAGTTGAGCGCGCCTCTTCCGTCGAAAAGCGAGAGTCAGGAGAGGGGAGCTTGGACTTCTTTACAGGAAGCGAGACGTCCTTCCTGCGCCGAGAAGACCCGTAAAGAGAGCCAGCCAGAGCCGAAATCTGCGCCCCTGAAGGTTAGCCAACCACCCTTGCAGGAGAACTCACCAACCTCGTGAACAGGAGAAGAGGCTCGATCTCCGCTAAAGTGAACGATACTCCTGAGATCTCTTTCGCTTCTTCGCTCCACCGTCAGGCTCTTCCGAAAAAACTTCAGGGCTGGAAGGGCGGGCGCGAGGGAGCATTCCAGGCTCTCTTCGAAGGGCGCGAGGCTTCCGAAGAGCTCCATCCTCTTTTAGGAGAAGGCGGAAGGCGACGACGAGAAGCACTGGCGCAAAATTTCTCTCTTGGAGTGATCCAAGGTAGCCTGGGAACGATCAACAGGAACTACCGAGGGGACGCCTGACCGTTGGGGATGCTCCCTAACCTTCCTGCGGCTTTCGACTTTCCTCCTCCACTGGACTGGGAGTCTGGAAGAAGAGGTCTAGGCCTGGAAGCATTAGGGCGCCGATCAGACGCACCCTCCACTGCACTGGGTTCACTGCACAAATCACTATTGGAATCACTCTTACCTTCTAGTTGCTTGATTTTCCTCTCCATACTGCGAATGGTGGCTTTCATTGAAGCCACTTCCGAAGGCGTATCTTCGGCTTCGGTGCAGGGAGCAGGAGCTGAAACTGACAAAGGAGCTACTTCTAAAATAGGATTATCTACATCCAACTCGCTAATACGAGATCTACTACTGCTCCTGGAAGAAGCTTTCCTAACTTTATCCTTTTCAAGCTTCCTCAAGTAGGAAGACAAAGACTTCCATTCATCCTCATTCAGCTTTTCACATTCATTACAAGGGTTATTAAAGGTGCATTCATTCCCTCTACACTTCAAACATACCGTGTGAGGGTCTACCGAAGCTTTCGGTAGCCTCACCTTACAATCAGTCATACAACAAACTCTAAACATAGCAGTTTTCTTAGTATCAACATCAGACATCATGAATCCAAGAAAAATCCAAAGAAAAGTCCAATAACTGTCCACAAATCGCGAAAGCCAGGCCAAAAGATCGGGTACTTCACCAAAAGTCCGTAGAAACAATCCAGGGCGAAAACGAGAAAAGAATCCAACTGTCAAGAGGTACCGACAACGGGTGTGGTCGACACCGACGACAGAAAAAATCTGGCAAGAAAGGTATGATGGTTCTTACACCCGCCTCCCAGCGGCGGGTAAGGTAGATCACCTGACCTACCTGTCGCGTTAGCCGCGAGTTTTGAATTCTGTCGTGACGTCAGAGACGTAAGCTAAGTATATGTCTGACAGGAAAGTTCATGTACAAAAATTCAATTTATTAACTTCTCTCTCTGCTGATGTCAATGTAGCACCTGATGAATTACAGCTTGAATTGTTAAACATTTAATCTGATCTTTCACTGTAAGAAATGTTTCACTCCTTACCATTAGTAGAGCTTTACAACTCACTATCCGTTCAATGTTTTCCATGTTTAAATAATTTTGCTGCCAGATTATTCTCTAGTTTTGGTTCCATTTACATCTGTGAGCAGAGTTTTTCCTGCATGAAGACATAAGATCAAGAAAAAGTCCATGATATCAGACAAAAACTTAAATGCAGTGATGAGTGTTTCTACCTACAACCTTGTGCCCAGACTGTAAACAAACTGTAAAGCAAAATTGTGACAAGATACATTGAATTGCTTGTGCTGGATTCTGAATTTGTTTCATTAACCATGCTGTCTATATGTTGTATTATCTTGAAGAGCACCGCCCAATTTTAAAAGGTACGGCCATTTGACTTTTCATAGCGTGCTGATGCAGCCCTTACACTGAAAAGTTTGCCCACCACTGCTGTATAAGATTCACAATGTGATATATAAAAGTTCTGACACTAAGAGAATAATATAACCTGTGACATTTCCAGAAATTAATAAAATCAAAGTTTGCTAGTAAGATGAGGTAAAGCTTAAAAACCTTAATAGATTGCAACCACTTTCAACTTTAGGCAGATGCACATTAAGCAATTACATCCAGTAAGTACATACATCAAAATGCTAACATAGAATATATTTAATAAATATCCTGAATGAAGAACATGAGCTTACTTTGTTAATGTGTCTTTATCCTCTGACAGCTGAGTCACAAATTTGTTGTTCATGCTACCAACACGAGCCATCAAAGTCTCCCTTGTCCTATGAAGTACCGTCTTAATGGGTACCAAATGACCAAACTCCTGCAATGCCTGACAAAGGTCTGTGATGTACCATGACCCTGCAACAATGTTTAAAATTCAGTCTTGTTGCACTTCACTGACAGTAAGCCTTTTGAATTCTCTTTAAAACAGAACCATGCATTAAATTCTCATTAACTGGCATTACAGTACTGTGCATCTTACATGCTTCTACCAACTTCAAAGGACAGTTTAAAAAGTTTTGATTTCAGAACAAAACCAATACTAGGCAACAATACTTGCCACCCATGCAAAGGCAAAAATATTTCTGATACACGTGCAATAGCGTAACACTCAAATTCCATTATATGCAGGTCATGGTTGAGAAAATCAAAAATGGCAAAAATACCACAGCAAAAACTCATAAAAACCTTACTAAATACTTATTAGAACACTATACGTAATTCCTATAAAAGTGTTATAAAAATATGGTACTGTAAAATAGTCTGATATGACGAATTTTTAATCAATTTGTATTTTTTCTAACTAACAAACCTAAGGTCTTAACATTAGGATAAATCTTTTAGCGCCAGCTGGAAACCGGTAAAGCTTGACAAAAATGTGTATGCAAGGGACTATTGGCATCTGTGCTTGGTCATGATTTATGTGGGACCACCCACATACCCCTTGGCAACCCATGACCATGCCAGTTATTCTTCCAACCCCGGTTAACTGTTAAGAGGTGGGCCTTTGTATGTTAAGACCTCAGGTTTGATAGTTATGAAAATTACAAATTGATTACAAATTTGTCATCTGGTCATATACAAAACAAATCTTCGATCTTAACATTAGGATAGATTTACACTTGATGGGAGGTAAATACTATTAACCACCTGGAAGTCTGCCACCTTTGATCAATATCCCAAATAAAAGAATTTTAAGAAAATTACCTCTACTTCAGAATCCAAGATATATATAAATATCCTATACTTCAGAATCCAAGATATATATGAATATCCTAGATTCAGAATTCTGGGTTTCTATACAGTGTCATAGTTCACTGCATCTATGGAAGATAAAAGCTATCTGTTCTTTAACAAACCAATGTATTTACTTATGTAGGTTTGTTATCATTCCTCTCTCCTCTTGCTACTGATTGTTATCATTCCTCTCTCCTCTTGCTACTGATAAGTATCTTACATTAATGATCACTCTTAACAGCTTGACCACTTCACTCACCTGTCCATTCCAGCGTATAACAGCACTTTCTTCTTATTGCCCGCAGTTAAAGAAGTAGATAGAAAATAGAAAAGGAAAGACCAATTATCTCATTCATTTCACTTTCATACCTTCATCTTAGACCAGATACAAACTGACCCACCAGGGGCACTGGATGAGCTACACAACTTGTTGAGCAGCCACCACTGGACCAAATGAAAGTGTCCAAGGAATTATGGTCAACAAACCATGAACCAGCTCTCAATATTCCATGGACAGACATATTCCTCTTAAATGGCAAAGAGGAGCTCAGACCTGTAATGTCATGGGCTCTTGCCCTCATGACATTATCTGATTTTTTATTCTGTCGAACAAACATTCATTTGTTTCTCGACCAAAACGAAACTGTATTCTTGGACAATTCTTTCTTGACCCGGCCTGTTCTAACAAAAAGCCTTCGACATCCTGGTCTGAGATGTTGAATTTTTAAATAGGCATGTAGTGTTCTGACAGGACATAACATTCCATTAGGGTCATATCCACAGACTTCAAAAGAAGTCTGGAATAAATTAGAAAAACCAGACTTCCAACCTCTGCTTTAAGGGTCAAGTTTCTATCTGTAGCCTCTCACAACGGTTTATAGGGAGGCCTCGTAAGGCTAGACGATACCAGAGTTAAATCCCAGCAAGGAGATTTAAGTTTTCTAAGGGAATAGAACAATCCCAGCTAGGAGATTTGAGTTCTCTAAGGGAAAAGAACTGCTCAAAGCTCTTAATCAACTTAAGATATTTCCCAAAAAGCAGAAATATCTGTCTTTCATCCTTAGCACCAGAACTAGTGCAGCCCTATAACTTTGACTGACTGACATAGAAAGATGTTTTTCTACTCTTAGGAATGTTAAAAAAAATCAGCCGTTTGTTGAATAGAATATCTGGGTGGAGAAATACCGCGTCTTTAAGGGGCCGGCCGGCTAATGCCCTTTTTTAACGACAGGACTTTGACATTCATACCACTTAATAAGGTGACTTGGGACATCTCCAAACCACATATGATTTTCGCCTCTGACCTTCGGTTTTGTGACGCCAGGTCACTTTATCCCGAAAATAACCATTTTTCAAATTCTATCTCCTCCCTTGATATTTAATATTAAGACCTGGGATTACTACCATATATAGACCTGATATCGACCTCCAATCAAATGGAGAGTTTTTTTTCTAAAAGTAATTTTTTTTTTGCTAGATATGAATTTTTCAATATGGTAAAAAAATAAACTATAAATCACGAGAAAAAATTTATAAAAAAAAGACGAAACAAAAATTGGAAAAAAGGGCTCTATTTGATTGTTCTATAATGTCTTTCTGAGTTATATACCAAATTCCAATGTTATAGCTTTAAAACTAAGTGAGGAGATAGATTTTGAAGGTCAATAAGTATAGTTTTGAGATACGGGCGTTCAAAGTTTTCCTTCGTATTTCTATAAAGACAATGTTAATAAATAATGATTATTATGAATGTATATTTCTTTTTTGTGTATTAATAAACCAAAACTATTTTATTTATCATAATTTAATCATAAATGATGATCCCTTTGCTCATACATCGTAGCCTCTCTCCCCTTCACTAACTCGGCTTATTACAGCGAATTTTCTTCTGTATGTTAGCGATATGTTTTCCTTGTATTTTCCTCTTTGGCATGATGACATTCTTGCCGAAACAAAGATAAACAAACGTAAATGCAAGAGAATGTCAGAGGTGAAACTTGAAGGTGTACTCTCTTTTTACAAAGACAATTTAATAAATCATGATTATTATGAATTTCATATTCCATTTTGGGTATTAAAAAACCAAAACTACGTTATTTATCATAAATGAAGATCTCTTTGCTCAAAGATCGTAGCCTTGGGCACAGTGTGACGTGTGCTGTCAGGCAAGAAGGGGGCGTTACTAGGCAACCCTCCCCTCTCTCTTCACTAACTACGCGTATATTATGATATTCTGTAATAATAATTGAAGGATTTTTCTTCGTCTGTATGTTAGCGAGATGTTTTCCTTGTCTTTTCCTCATTGGCATGATGAACTTCTTGCTGAAACATACATAAACATACGTAAAAGCAAGCGAATGTCACGAGGTGAAATTCGAACGCATAACCTACTTGAAGTCTATGGTCCAACTGATTCATGATTGAACCAGATACTCACTTCTGCGAGCCACGGAATCTCTACAGATGCCATTTCTCACAATTTCTTTGCCAATAATTATCAAAATTTACGATAACAGAAGAAATATTGCATTTTCTTGTTCTGATGAATGTTTTAGGCTTATTGAGTTACGTTTACTAATTACCCTGTAACTACGAAAGTAAGAGGAATTTTGACGAAATATTTCGTATACATATTCTCAATTACCATATGAAGTTCCGTGAATTTTTTCATGACTTTGAATTTTTCATCCTATACCACCATATATATAGGGGTTCCGGCCGGCCCCCTTAACACCGCTGACAGTAGACAGACCACTTTCCATGGCACACATGTGTTGACGACTTTCTTTTTGAGAAAAACCTCTCACTCACAGAGGACACTACTTGATAGCCTCCACCTGTGAAGAGAAAGGGACTGCATTGACTTGTGGTACCTGTCCACTGGGGTTGACATAGACTGTGCCAGGAAGGTAGCTCTCACAGAACTTCTACCAGCAGAGATAACAGGTCCAGAAACCATACTGCCAGGGGCCATAGAGGAGATACTAGAGTCATCCTAAGATTCTGGGACCTCATCACCTTGTCCTATGGATGTTGCAGGGCTTCCTCTGCCAATGCCTCTGTGTACGGAACCATTGAACAATATACCTAGTTTTCTGTTGTACATTGTTAAGAACAGGTCTATCCCTGGTCTTCCCAACAAGATAAAACATCCTACCTGGCACCACCTCATGTCTGCAATCACATTCCTCTTTCCCGGAATGTATCTGGCCCTGATCTCTACCGAGTTGTCTATTGTCTACAACCCACTGATGTAGCTACACTGCCCTAAGATGTAGTGGTCAAGATACTAGACCCCCTTGCTTGTTTATAAATGCCACTACTCTAGCATTGTCTGACATCAACACGAATGTCCCTTTACTCTCTCCTGAAACTCCCAGAGCTAGGAATGCTGCTTCCAACTATATTTGTCTTGCTGATTCAAGTCTCCTAAAATCATTATGCTATCCTCCAGATGAGTGCCCCAACCCTCAGCCGACTCATCCGAGAACAGGAGGAGATCTAGAGAGGCTTCTTGAAGAGAAACCCCTACTATAAGATTGCTGTTGTCTGTCCACCACAGCAGATCATGCTTCAGTGGTGTGATCGGTGTGGTCTTTGCCTGCCACCTCGATGGCCATGAGTTCGATTCTCAGGCATTCCTTTGAGGTGTTGAGAGATGTGTATTTCTGGTTATAGAAGTTCACTCTCGACATGGTTTGAAAGTCACCTAAAGCCATTGGTCCCATTGCTGAACAACCACTGGTTCTGTGCAAAGTAAAAACACCATATAAACAAACCACAGCAGATTGTTTCTCACCTCTGTCAACAGTGGGATCTGCATAAATGGATGATCTACTGCTGGAGACCAAAACTTCTTCATCCTCCATTGCAAAGATCACAGATGTACCCTTCTATGAGGAACCAGCTTCTCTAGCAAAGTTAGAATGCTCAGAACTACCTGCCACTGCTTTGCCGACTGTGTTCTTGACAGAAAGGTACACACCATATTCTTGCACTTTTCTATTCTTTGATCAGACAGAAAAGATTTGGACTTTACTGTTTCTATAAATCATCCCCAAATACATAATCTTTTGACTGGGATCCAGATTCAACTTCTCTGGATTTATCCTAATGCTGTGACAAAATTGAAATAGACGTTCTCTGTCCCGAAGTAACTTCTCTCTGGACTTTGATATGACCAGTCAATCGTCCATGCACCTTAGAAACTTCCTGTTAGAATGATGGATTGGAATCTGGAAGTCTGCATCCTTAAAGTCTATGGTCAGCATAAAATCCCCATCTCTGACTGCTGCTAAGACTGTCCTTAGAGTTTCCATTTTGAATTTCATCATCCTGACATAAAGATTCAAAGTTGACAGGTCTATCACAGTCCTCCAATAGCCATTTGGAACAAGGAAAATTCTGCTGTATAATCCCCTTGAAGGAAACGATACTTGTTCCGCAGCTCCCTTCTCCATCATTTTCCTCACTTCTTGCAAAATGAGGAGCTTCTGAGACCAGGGGTGTAAGAAAGGTGTGAAAGAAGGTTTCAGAGGTGAAGTCCACAAGAGAGTAGATTTCCTACTTGAAGGACATCCACTCTGAATCTCTGCCGCACAGCCCAATGACTTGTCAGGCATCCCCACTGGTAGCACTGAGTGGGAAGAGGCACCCAGCCTATGGTCTCGCATCCCTTCCTCTGCCCCTATTTCCTCTACCTTTTGAAGATCGATTCTGAAAGGACTGTTGAGGTGGTTTCTTCCTTGGAAAAGTCAATGGAGTAGTTTTAGGGGCAGGAGTAGGCCTCAGTACCTTCTTTTGAGGGTTTTGTTGAATATGTCTTCCTTCATCAATAGCTTATCCCAGTTTGTCCTTGGGTTACAGAAATTGAGACTAAAATATCCCCATTATGGAGATAATAAAGAGTCTACATCAACAGCATGGCTTTAACTTGGTTAGAGCTGCATCTCTTATCATCAACAGGATATTAGCCCAAATGTTGGTACTTAAGTTGGTTAAGTTGAGATAGCTTTAAAACCATACTGAAGTCGTCTGACAAAAGCTGTCTCAGCCACTGACTTCCTTGTCGAATCAGAAGAGGTCATTTTAGCCATAGCTGTTGACTGTAAATCTAGCCAAGAAGCTGTCTGGAATATAGAAGAGGCTGTTAACTCCAATGTAGTAGTCTCTTGACAAGTAAGTGAATGCCATTCAATTTTGACTTGGTCTAAGGTCAGACCTGGTCTTAAACAAACATCTGGGTTGATAAGATGTCTACTCAACAAAGGAATAACAGATGTTGAATAATATTTCCTATGTCTCAGAACAGGGGGAGGAAGAAACCTGAATTTTCTATTTGATTGTAGAGTCATCCTGCCCCTGAAATCTGTGCATTAACATGAAGAACAGACTGCATGAATGGAGCACTGTAGTTTGTAGGACACCTTAACATCTTTCTTGAGTCCTAAAAGAGCTTTGATCCCAGTAGGAGCAATCATGGAAAGGGTTTCAGTCCTCCATGAAAGGTTACTGAACTGATGAATCAGATCAATAACCTCTGCATAAGAAGAAACTCCTGATTCTCTATCTCTTCCGCTTCCAAAATATTCTGTTCAGCCAAAGTGGAAGGTATACGGGGATCATGAACAAGAAGAGATATGGGAAGCTTCCAGTACAGAAGGAGAAACATATGGAACAGGCCTCTCTAGAGAAGTGACACTATCACGAAGTGGCAAAACAACAGATGAAGACGAATCACCATCTTAAGATGGCATCGTCTCCTTCCCTTTGTACTGACCCTTCTCATAAAACCCTTTCCATTGCTCCATCGACCAAAATCGACATATAGAGCAGGAATTGGTCATAGTACATACGTTCTCTCTGCACATACTACACGTAGGATGACGATCTGCATACACCGATGTTAGGAATCGCATACAAGGGAAGCAGCTGATACCCTGGCACTCCTCTATTTCTTACGGCAAACTAACCCGGCTTTAAAGAAAACAGAAAAACACATCCTCTCTTAAAGGCAGTAAAAGAGTAACTAGCGTGGTCATAGGTTGCTGAGGGGTATGTGGGTGGTCCCACATAACTTATGACCAAGCATGGGTGCCAATGGTTCCTTGCATACACAATTTTGTTAACTTTGCTGGTATCCAGCTGGCACCTGAAGATTTATCCTAATGTTAAGACCGAGGGTTTGTTTCACATATGGACTGAACAACATTACTTTCTTTCTACCATATTTTGGGGAAATTCATATTATATAAGATCTACGTTTCCCTAAAATTATGTGCCAAATTGTATGAAAGACTAATATAAATATGTAACTACTGTGTGGTTTGACGGTAAGCTTTCTGCGTAAAGGTTATGAATTTGATTTTGCAATTAAAAGATGGAAGTTTTCTGCATAGAGGCTATGAATTTGATTTTCCAATTTAAAGTTAAAGTGGCAATGACTTTTCTTGTTCCCCAGAGCCCAACTTTATTGAAGGAAATGGATAAATGGAGGTTGAAAAACCCAGACTTGCAATATACAAAAACTATTAAACTTAGCCCAGTTTGGGCTTGCTTAGATTTCTGGAATATGCCTGGAAAAAATTATGTATGGTATAAATTACCAGCTTACTACAATCTATGTGCTACATTTGTACTAACGTAAAAATACAGAATTATAAAGTATTAGCAATATTGTATCTAATACACTATTGTATTCATGCTACATATATGTTTATTTTGTATCCACATACAAATAAAATAACATTCAAAAAGATCTGCTCATAATGGAACTTACCTGCAGTCTGACTTCTAACAGCTGAATAGCCTTTAACAGTAGCAGCTGAAATTAAGCAGTTACTCTCTGCATGGGCTACAGTGCAGACATCTTGCTGGAGAAATATGGCTGTATAATAAAATGAGAGGGGCTCTTCAGTCTCAGAAGCTGACATGGCATACTTTCCTAACTTAAGACTGTAATAACTTCCACTATAAATGTGCAATAGGTTAAGTAATCAAAATGGAATTTTAATAATGAAATGAAATTTTATTGCATACTTACCGAACAATTACTATACAACTGTAGGTTCCCTACAAATGGCAGACAATAGATTCAAAACTTCCGTGGTGGCGCCACCATCGCTGATGTAGGTGATGTCATCTCCCTCCACTCGAGGGAGCTACAGGTACAACTGTCCAGGTAACATCAATTCGATCTGCCCAGCCATCCACCTGAGGGGAGGGAGGGAGGTCTTTAATTAATCATTGTTCGGTAAGTATGCGATAAAATTTCATTTTATTATAAAAATTCCATTTTTATTGCAGTCTCTTACCGGACAATTATACAGCTGATTACCCATTGCAAGGATGGGGGGCTTTGGATGTAAGCTTAATATCACAATTTTTAGAAGTAAAGTGTATTTTTCCTAACTATACAAACCTGAGGTCCTTTACATAAGGAATTACTATTCAGCGCCAGCTGGACCAGTTGTAAGATTTACTAACAAGGTAGTTCGGCAGTAACTGCTTGTCCGATGGTCGGGAGTCCCGCCCGACTGGAGGTGAACATTTCACTTGGCTTTAGGCCCAGGAACAGAGTGAGGGGTGGCATGAGGTGGGATTATATGTAAAGGACCTCAGGTTTGTATAGTTAGGAAAAATACAATTTACTTCCAAAAATTGTGATTTGTTCTGACAAGTAATACAAACCCTCAGTCCTTTACATAAGGAAGGCTCACTTATTGGTGAGTGGAATCCGAGTCTTTTGAACAGACTGGCGTTTACCCAACCTGGGTTCCCTCCCTGGTCGTAAGAGCAAAGGGGGGGAACCTAGCCTCTGTCCAACTGATCGGAATGTGTACTGCAAGATCAGTGGTCAGACCTCTGGATCAATTCATAAGAGGGAGGCAAGTGTACCTCTTATGAATAGCAAGCAAGAACTAGGTCCTATGTAAGAGCCAAATAAAAAGTATTGGGTTTGTCTCTCACTGGTGTCCGCTTCCCCCCTTGTTAGGGAAGGGACGGATAAATGCTTCTATCCCTAATGAAAAGGATAGAATGGAGCTCGATTATGTAGCTTACCTGCATTGCCATCCTGTCCAGCGTGGTGACGACCGCTACCCTCTGCCCGCAGGGAGAGGGAAGAAAAAGAGGAGGAAGAGAAGCTAGTCACACTCTCATTCACTCTCCATTCATGCAGTCTCACAAGGATGAGATGCTACCTTGTCCAGTAAAGGAGCTGGGTAAGCTACACAACTTGTTGAGCAGCCACCATGGGTCCCAAGGAAAATGTGTCCTTGATTTCGTTTGTAATCAAGAATACTGTCAAGTCCAGTTGAGTCTTCTTGCACCATGATGCCTTCAGGAAGAATTGTAGAGGCCTCATGTGCAGTCTTCCGAGTTTGACAAACTGTTCCACCGAAGCTAGTCTGCCTAACAGACTGGTCCAACGGTTGGTGGAACAGGACTCACGGTCCAGGAAGTCCTGGACTACTTCCATACACGACTGGACTCTCTTCGGTGATAGAAAAGTAAAAAAAACTTGAGAGTTCAGAGTCATCCCCAAACAGAGAATGCTCTGAGTTGGTATTAGCTGAGATTTCTCCTCATTTATAAGAAGACCTACTGAATGAGTTATATAATGAAAGAGTCCTCTTGAGATCCTTCATACACTGACTTTCCGAAGAGGAGCGGAGAAGCCAGTCGTCTAGGTAGAGTGACACTGATACTTAGATGTAACCACTTCCCCAGAAGAGTCAGCACTCGCATAAATACTTGCGGTGCCATCGAGAGGCCGAAGCACAGAGCTTGAAACTGGTAGATCTTGCCCATGAACACAAACTGAAGGTATTTCCTGGAGTCCTGGTGAATTAAGATGTGGAAGTATGCATCCTGCATATCCAGGGATACCATCCAATCCCCTTGGCGAAGGGATTCCAAAACCGAACAAGTCTTTTCCATATTCAATTTGGTCTTGTTAACGAACAAGTTCAGTGCACTTACATCCAGTATGAGCTTCCAGCCCCCTGATGATTTGGGGACTACAAACACAGTTATAAAACCCTGGGGATGGTCTGTCGCTTATCTCCTCAATGACTGCCTTCGGCATGAGAGCCTCTATCTCTCGAGTTAAAGCTACAAATTTCTCCGAGCCTGGAGAGTAGGCAGGTAATGCAATGGGAACACTGGATAGAGGCAGAGTGTCTTTGAGAGAAATGAACTTGGATCACCCATGGCTCTGCCCCTCTGCGACTCCATTCCTCCCAGAAGAGGCTCAGTCTGCTCCCTACCGGAGCACAAAGGATTGAAGGATCACTTGGATGATTTGGTGTCGGATTTGATCAAGGACTTGATTGGGTGTCGTAAGTTGGATCAAGGCCTGACGAACGGTCTAGGCTTGCCCCCTTGAAAGGGTTTCTTCTGCAAGGGCGATTCCGAGGTGGTAGGAGTCACAGTCGAAGGTTTAACTTGCTTAGAAGACTGAGTGAGCAAGTCATTAGTCGATTTATTTTCCAATGCAGAAAGCGTCTTGGCTACTGTCTCTTCGGGGAACAGATGATTCTTGTCGAGAGGCGCAAACAAAAGGGCAGACTTCTGAGGTGAAGTGACTCCTCTTGAAACTAAAGAACACCAGAGTTGCCATTTCTTGAGAGTTCTGAATGTTAAAGAGAAGCCAGCTCATCGCAACCATCCTGAACTGATTTGTCGGGACACAACAAAACCCCAAGCCAGTCCAATGCAAGGTCTTCCTGGAGAGTAGGACAGTCCTCTACTTACATAGCGAGGGCTCCGATCGTCCAGTCCAAGAAGCTCATAATCTCAAAAATCTTGAAAACATTCTTTACCAAATGATCCAAATCGGGTGACGTAAAGAAAATTTTTGCTGCTGCAAATGCGGACCTTCTATTTGCATCTACCAGGCCAGAGAAATCCTCCTGGGAGGAGGCAGATACTCCCATGGAGGGCGCTTCTCTGGTTACGTAGAGCCTATACCTCTTCTTAATCAGTTAAGTTGCTTTCCCTGAGCTCTCTCTTGACCTTTAACCAGTCTTCTACATCACGAAGCGATCGTTTCGCCGCCGCCTTAGAAAGTATGAGCTCTGGGAGAAGGGGATTGAAATTCCTCCTCCTCATTAGGAAGATGGATGCAGGCGACCTGGGAGCGGCTACTACGAAGTAATCTGGGTACTTGTCCAGAAGATAGCGTAAAAGCTTAGAATAGCATGAAAGAGGAATAGAGTCCACTTCTAAGGCCCCCTTGTCATCCGGAGAGATAGGGGACAGAGAAGGTTCTGGATTCAACTCATTGTTCTTCAGACATTGTTTACTTTCTTTCATCCAGGTCATCAGCTCCTGCAATTGTCGACTAAGAGGAACTGAATTCTCATCTTCTTGAGTTGTAGTTGTAGCAACTGGGGTTGTGGACTTCGACACGATCGACTCTGGAGGTCTCGCGCCAGTCGAAGCATCTGTCGCATGTGACGAAGGTAGACTTTCGACAGCCTGATGAGTCGAAGATCTCGACAGACTCAGAACTGGCCGTTCCACAATCGA
This sequence comes from Macrobrachium nipponense, assembly GCF_015104395.2. Taxonomy (NCBI): domain Eukaryota; kingdom Metazoa; phylum Arthropoda; class Malacostraca; order Decapoda; family Palaemonidae; genus Macrobrachium; species Macrobrachium nipponense. The sequence continues at coordinate 79,456,556 of NC_087204.1, forward strand.
GTCAAAGGCAGCTGTCGCTGTCGTAAGGACCCGAGGCAAAGTCCAGGTAGCTACACTACATAACGGGTGAGGGTTGTCTACCTCTCTGTTTCTCCTCACAGGGGGTGGAGAGAACACCTCTTCAGTCACAAGTCTCTTCAACGGATGTGAGGCTGAAGAATCATGCCACTTACAACGCCTAACCGGCAACGAATCACTCAACTCTGTCAACAACTTATTACTGAATTACACACCTTTCCAATGATGTTTAGTCGAATCCTGCTGTCGCACCACAGGATCGACGGAGGAAGCGACTGTCTGTGGGCAAACCCTAACAGTCTCCTTTGGACCTCCGGTATGTCTTCTCCCCGAGGCAGGGGAGCGGGGCAGGGACCTTCGTCTAGGGGAACTATCGGGACAAACAGCCACCCCCTCAGATTGCACTGCAGTGACACTTTTCACTTAACTAGAAGTCTTCTCCAAGAAAGACTTTACAGATAAACCTAATTGCATAACAGTATTCAAGGCTGGCATTGATGTCAGGAGAAACTCCACGGGAAGCTGACAAGGGAGTCACAGGTGCAGGAGTAGGAGGACTTTAGACTGGAGACATAATAAGAGGAGAAGAAGAATGGATAGGAGCAGGTGCTTCGATAGAAAGAGCAGAAGCAGCTATACTAGTCTTACTTTCAGCTTTAAGAGCTGCTTTCCTCTTCCTGTCTTTAATTACCTTCCCCGAGTGAGAAACAAAAACTTTCCACTGTTGTTCACTCCAATCCTTGCATTCATCACAAGAAGACTCAAGAGCACTCACAACCCTTACACTTAATGCACTTAGAGTGCGAATCATATCATACTGGTTTAACTAACCTAGTTTTGCACCCTCCGGCACAAATCCTAACTACTGAAGGACTAGAGTCCGACATGATGGTAAAGCCACAAAATTGCAGAAAAGAAATTCAGCTAACTAGCTTCAATCCCACAAAACACGAAGTTGAGTACTTCACCGATATTGGTAAGAGATACTTCCCAACAAATGAAGAAAATGTCTGCACCAACCACCGATGTTCACCAGAAGCCGGCAGAGAACGAATAGTTACCTGGACAGTTGTACCTGTAGCTCCCTCGAGCGGAGGGAGATGACGTCACCTACGTCAGCGATGGCTGCGCCACTGTGGAAGTTTTTAATCTATTGTCTACCATTCGTAGGGAACCTATAGCTGTATAACTGTTTGGTAAGACTCTGCAATAAAAATAAAAGCTACATAATGTATTTTGAATTATTAAAAAATATATACACCAACAACTTTTGAAGACAGTAAATAATTTTCATTCATAATGATGTTCATCTTCAATATAGAAAAATTAATTTCCCAATGAAAGTCTTCAAATTAGTTGTAAATGAACTCACATCTTGAGGAAAATTATACATCAACAAAATGATTTTCCAGATTTACTAACTTAAAACTTCCAGAAAACTTAGTACGTAGTGCATACTCTCTAGCAAGTTTATACTGTATTTTAGCTGAAACTCAAAATACTACATTATCTAACGGAAAAACATTAAAATGCAGAACATCTTAAAATTAACAAAACCCTAGCATGCACAATTCATATAAGATGCCAGACTTCTAACTCCCAAAATTACTAATCATGTTACATTTTATTAGTACTCATGACCTCCAACTTTCTCTGCTTTTTTTGTCTTAGCTATGTCTGTAAATTCTAGCATAAAATGTGTCTGTAAATTCTAGCATAAAATGATTCATCTGAATGTAAGAGTGAATTCTGTGAAGATTCAGTTAAAATTTTAAGACTAAAACAAAAATATGGTAATGCTAATATAACTATCCACGTTATTGTCATCAGTCATGGCAATGACATAGTTTTCAATAAGGTTTCCCAGAGTTATTAATTGTTTTTGGTGATATTGTTTGTACACTCATGTGGTATGGTGCTATCATAAATGCTTTTAATTTTTATGCCATACAATTATTGTTTATTGTCATGAAGTGATTATCTAGTCTGTCAGAATCACATTAACTATCATATATTAAAAAAAATAATTCACCAGTTTTTGAATGAATAGTAACTAATTATTTATCAAAATACTTATGTACTAGGAAAGATTCCACTAGTTTTTGAATGAATAGTAATTGTAATTATTTATCAAAATACTTATGTACTAGGTGACACTAATTAACAAAAAAGTTCTTACCTACATCCAGTTTAGGAAATATGATGGAAGAAAGGATCACAGAAATCAATAGAAAATGAGTTCCTTTAAACTGTTTTTTTTTCCTTTTAAATGAAAAACTATTGTTCTTTTGAATTTAACAATATAAGTAACTACATAGGGTGATAACCAAGCAAAATTTAATTTTGTTTTATGATTACAGCATAAGCTTTCAATCTTTTCTCTATTTCCTTGATAGTATATGATAAGCTATAGAAAATACCATTACCTCCTAATGACACAAATTTGTGTAAAATGACTACTTACGTTGCAATGCTCGTTCTCCACGACATGCTTGGATGAAGTATAGTCTGGGCTTGTCATGCAGTACTTGACTGAAGCAAAGTTTCCGCAAATCAGTAATGGACAAACATGACCGATCATGCAGGAAAATCTGATCTGTTGAAAAGAAACTTTTGATATTTAAAACACACAGCTGTTTTGTCACAAGGCACTCAAAAATTGTACTTAACTACAGTCCCAGCAATATATATTAACCCTTAAACGCCGAAGCGGTAAAAAAAAAAATGTCTCCCGTGTGCCGGAGACGTTTCAGAGTGAGCGCAGAAGCGGAAAAAATATTTTTTTCAAAAAATCACAGCGCGCTTAGTTTTGAAGATTAAGAGTTAATTTTTGGCTCCTTTTTTTGTCATTGCCTGAAGTTTAGTATGCAACCATCAGAAATGAAACAAATTATCATTATCATATATAAATAATGCGATATATGATAGCGCAAAAACGAAATTTCATATATAATTGTATTCAAATCGTGCTATGCGCAAAACGGTTGAAGGTAACAAGTTACTTTTTTTTTTGTTGTAATGTACACTAAATGGCGATCAATTTGGTATATAACACATTGTAAAACGATAAAAGCAACACAGAGAAAATATTATCACAAAATAATGCATGAATTCGTAACGCGCGGATGTAAACAAATATTTTTTTCAAAAATTCACCATAAATCTAGATATTGTCCTAGAGACTTCCAATTTCTTTCAAAATGAAGACAAATGATTGAATATTACTATACTGTAAGAATATTAGCTTACAAATGCAGTTTTTTACCATATCTGACGAGTTAAAGTTGACCGAATGTCGAATTTTTTGTATATATATTTCTTTATATGCAATAATTTCGGAAATAAGAAAAGCTACAACTTTCAAATATTTTTCGTTTTATTCTACATGAAATTGCGCACATTTTCATATATAAAACTCTATGAAATGCCTAATATGAAATGGAGCAAATATTCCGAGAATGGGACTTACGCATTTCGGAGATTTGTGGCGGAGAATCCGCGCGCGGAGGGAAGGAAAGTTTTTTTTAAAAATTCACCATAAATTTAAATATTGTGCTAGAGACTTCGAATTTGTTTCACGATGAAGATAAATGACTAAATATTACTAGACTGTAAGAGTTTTATCTTACAATTGCGTTTTTCGACCATTTTGGTAGAGTTCAAATTGACCGAACGTGGTTTTTTTTTCTATTTATCGTGATTATATGCAAATATTTCAAAAATGAGAAAAGCTACAACCTTCAACTATTTTTGTTGTATTATACATGAAATTGCGCACATTTTCATATACAAAACTTTATGTAACGGCTAATTTAAAAATGGTGCAAACATTACCACAATCGCACGTATGATTTTTTTCGGAAGAGTTACCGCGCGACGTAAGAAAATGTTATTTTTTTTCATAAATTCACCATAAATCGAAATATTGTGCTAGAGACTTCCAATTTGTTGAAAAATGCAAGTTTAAATGCTTAAGAAGTTTACTAAAATATAAGCGGTTTTAGCTTACAATTGCGTTTTTCCGGACCATTTTCGGTAGAGTCAAAATTTGACCGAAGGTTGAAAATTTGTCACTTATCATCATTTTTTATGAAAATATTTCAAAATTGATAAAAGCTACAACCATGGGTTGTTGTTTTTAGTTGTATTGTGCATGAAATTGCGCACATTTTCATATATAAAACTTTATGTAACGGCTAATTTAAAATGGTGCAAACATTACCACAATCACATGTATGATTTTTTTCGGAAGAGTTACCGCGCGGACGTAAGGAAAAAGTTTTTTCATAAATTCACCATAAATCGAAAGATTGTGCTAGAGACTTCCAATTAGTTGCAAAATTAAGTTAAATGATTGAATATTACTAAAATATAAGAGTTTTAGCTTACAATTGCGTTTTTCGATCATTTCGGTAGAGTCAAAGTTGACCGAAGGTTGAAATTTTGGCACTTATCGTTATTTATATGAAAATATCTCAAAACTGATAAAAGCTACAATCATGAGTATTTTTTGGTTGTATTCTACATAAAAATGCGCACATTTTCATATATAATACTCCATGTAACAGCTAATTTAAAATGGTAAAAAAATTATGTCAAAGTGACGAAATAATTTCAGAGATGTGTCACAGATACTTTTTAGTGCGGCAAGAAAGAAATTTGCGCTTGCGCGCCTGCGTAATGATTGTAAACAAAACAACACCTTGATCCGTGAACTCCCAGCATCCCCCAAGGCGCGTGATTCAAGAGTTTTCGGCTGGTAGGCCTAAAAGTATTTTTCCGCGAATTTTTAAAAAAACTTTTGTATGTCGACGTAAAATACGTCCAGTCGGCACCCGAGAGACAAAAAATGTCGACGTAAAATACGTCCAGTCGGCGTTTAAGGGTTAAGCATTTAACTCCTACAACAAAGCATGAAAGATTTCCTTGTTACAGAAACAATAATCTGATACCAAAACTTATATAAGTAAAACAAAGTTCAATTATCAGAATTACCAAGGGCTTTAAATATACATATATGAATGTTCAAATATGAATTCCTCAAAAAACAGCACTGAAAATTGAAAATTTTTTATATTACCATACTCATCTCCATGGGTCATAACACACACAACTAAACAAGATACGACAGCCAACTTTGGACTGACACGTAAATTTTTGAAGAATCGCTGAATCTGCTCATGATCAGGATTATCCAAATGCATCACATGGAAGCCAAAAAGCTTGAATGTTCCAGCAAGTCTTTCTTTATCGATATCTGATCCATGCCTCTCGCCCAGTGAAGGTATCTGAATATAAATGCAGTTGTATCCTTAGTATGAAAAATAATGAATTTCATGTGACAACAAAAATACTACAAAGTTTATAGAATTATTCTCCCATTTCAAAGCGAAAAATTTTAAATTGTTAATTGGGTGTTAAAATATAAAAATCACAAATTTAGATAGCCCAAATACTTCAATTCATATATAGGGTTTACTTGTTTGCTATAAATGAACAATAATGTGGATGCCAAACATATTTAGTACTCAAAAATTAAAAAGATAATCATGACTAATCAAAGTGATGCGTGGGTCAGTTACTGGTATGCCTGCACTTCTATGTACCATAACATAGAGCCTCCCATTTGCTTTCCTTGCTCATACCAATTAAGAGCAAGTGCCAGCTTGCCTCATTCCCAAATACATACTACTTAACAACACTCATTTTTTCCAGCTGCAGCCAGACCAGCACTGCACAGTACACATTAACAACTTTTTGCAGTATGTACTATAAATTTCTGTGCATACGACAACATTTAAATCCTAAAATTCACCCCTAAAAATTGGCGGTCATCTTATATCACCATTCTAAAAATCAAACCTTGAATTCTAAGCGACGCTTATTGGTGGGCTGGCCTAGGCCTCGGTGCAATAACCACTGACATATACAAAAAGATTCACATTATGATATAAACTGATATAGTAAATTGTTAACAACTTATATATTAGTATTAGCATATTTGAAAAATAATTCCGTATTTTTATGTATGCAAGTAAGCTGACAAAATGTAAACATCCAACTGGTTGTGCTCACATTAACACTTATCTTTTGATAACCCTTCATATATTTTAATGGTAGTGTAATTACAGTAGTAATAAAATTTTTCAATAAAAATTCATTATCATTTTGGTGGCAAATTATTGTACATTATCC
>NC_087204.1:79463268-79478617 GCF_015104395.2 Macrobrachium nipponense
AACATATGTTGTTTACCTGTCTATTCCATATAGTAGCTGTCTCTTACCCTCCACCGAAGGGTGCCAATCAGCTATGTATATATCTGACAGGTAAGTTGATTGTATGAAAATGATATTGTTATGTTACAATAAAGTTTTCATACATACTTACCTGGCAGATAATATACAATTAAAGGCCCACCCAGCCTCCCCGCAGGAGACAGGTGGAAGAGAGAAAATATGATAGAAAACGGGATGGTTCCTAGTCCTGCCACCCAGGGCAGGCCGGTAGATCACCTGACCTACCTGTAGCGAGTGGCGCGAAATTTGAATTTCTGTCGGGGACGACGGAGTCTTAGCTATGTATATATCTGCCAGGTAAGTATGTATGAAACTTTATTGTAACATAACAATATCATTTTTGCGCTATCATATATCGCATTATTTATATATGATAATGATAATTTTTTTCATTTCTGATGGTTGCATACTAAACTTCAGCCAATGACAAAAAAAGGAGCCAAAAAATGAACTCTTAATCTTGAAAAACTAAGTGCGCTGTGATTTTTTGAAAAAAATATTTTTTCCGCTTCCGCGCTCACTCTGAAACACCTCCGGCACACGGGAGACAATTTTTTTTTTACTGCTTCGGCGTAAGAGGGTTAAATGAATACAGTAACTGCACACCATGGCAACCAATAAAGATTTATGCAAACCCTGGCATAATTTTCCCATGTTCTGCCATGTGCAAACTGTCAGTAATTGAAACCCATGTATAAAGAAGTAAAGGTTTGTATAGTACATCATTAAGCACAGCCCTTAAAAATGCATTATTCCTCACCCGACTGAGTTACATAGAGAAATGTGGAGGGTAAAATTTTTAAAAACATCTACAACCAACAATGACTAAAAATAAGAAGTCTTCCAACTGCCATGATGGGCAACTTAAAAAAATTATTGTGAAACTATTCTTTGAGAATGGAGCCTGAGGACCATGCCTTTAAAATATTGGTACAAAATAACAGGAAGCCTATGCTTCATCCTATGACAAAAGACTAAATGCTCAGTGTCCAACCACCAGAGGTTTGAGCTTAGGCATCACTAAAGAATTAGCTCAACACAAAGCTTACATACACTGCTTGCAAAGCTTTCACCCAAATAGCTTGCTCTTTTAACTAGTCATGGTATAATTGGACACAGTAGTAAAACAAACCAGTTATGCTGTCACCATCATAGTTTTGATAATTAAAGCTCTTGTTCATCAATCAAATCACTTGAGACACTAGTCAACAACTTTTTCCTCAAGGTATTCAAAGCTTGCCATGAGTTGCATCATTCTTGAAATCACTGAGGCCTTGCAGATATGTAGCTGTCAGTCATCTGGGGATTAGTATCAAAATTGTACTGATGTGTAACTGGTACCAGATAAGAGTAACCTGATCAACCTCTCAAAAATTAGGATGAGACATGACCTTTCATTTCATTCCTTTCATTCTTATATTGTTTACATCAAAGGTGTACGTTAGGTCCAAAGCTAGTTCTTGGAAGTGGAAATGTGGAATGCCTTCTTTGGAATGTCATACTAGGTATGAAAGTGTGGCCAATAAGGCATAGGGAACAACCACAAGAGCTGCATCGCACATTGCGTGGCTTATATAAGTGAGAGCTGGGTTACATTAGCAGGCACAAGACTCGAAGAGATTGAGGGTAAATTGGCGTAGCACACATCATACATGGCTAATACAGTAGTAACAACAGCAGAAAGCAGTGGCAATATAGAAGTGGCAGGCAATGCAGCAGCTGTCGGCACAATAGGCAAGTTAGGGAATTTTTTCCTAATTTGTTTTGGTATCAGTTTAGTTATTTTTGTGAGCCTTTTTAAGCCCTTTAGCTAGCTTTTGATTTCAGTGTGTTTAATGCTGATGTGTCAATTGCATTTATATTTCTTCCCTTTGCAGGTGGTGAAAAATCGTTATGGAGGCTACTTGGGTGTTTTACCATTGAAGTTCCATAGGGAATCTCTAACTTTGTCATCTCACTTCACTCCAAGGGTCGAAGTAATGATAAATCTAACCAGAACAAAAGAAAAAGCTGGGTCAGCTAAAGAGTTAAAGGGATAAATGCTTTTATGCAATAATGTGTGCAAGTAAGCCAACCATTAAGTGTTTATCCAGCATTAGGTTTGGTTTGTTATTCCATGTGATTTTGTCTACAAAGAATGTAACATGTGAAACCAGTTGCTATATTTTCTAGTCCCCATTTCTTGTTTTGCCGTCCAACTTTTCTATAAATTATAGATCCTTGTACTTGATTTCCTTTATTTTCTGGATCTCTCTCTATCTTGCTGTCAAAACACTCCAACTCTGTCATTGTCTTTAGTGTGGCCAAACATGCTCCAGAGCTTAGCATGGCAGCCTAAACCTCACAAATGTATTTCATGGTTTGTAACCGTTTTCCTCTCATGCACTGATCATTGGCATTCCCTCCATGGGTGCATAACTTTTTGTTTTCTTCAAGAAAAGGATTATCTCATTTGCAGGATCACAGTGGATTCAGTATACCCTTGAGACCTGAGATGGAATACTGAACAGTGGTTGGCTGATCAAGAGTAAAAATGCATTCTTGTCAGTATTCAAGATGAAAATATTGGGTTTTCAGTGAATTTGGAATTGTTCTAATATATCATGTATACTATACATAATGTAAATGTTTAGTGCAAACATACATAATACTGTATGTATGTAGTATTTAGATTTAATGTACATAATAGTTAAATAAGCATGTTTGAGGCTTTTGTAAATTACTTTGTACATTTTTAATAAACTGGAAAAACTAGTTTTATTATGCTATTTTCCAAAATATGACTGGAGTTTGGAGGGAAGATCACATTACAAATAAGTTGTGGAATGAATATATGAAATTTGGGCCATATGGGGCCCAATGTTGGGGCTGGGAAGCAACGTGGTGTTCAGCATCTTGAAAATAAGACAGATCTCAAGGACTGAGATGGTTTTGACATAGGAAAACAGTAAAGCAGTAGATAGGGAAGTAGTAGGATGAAGACCTGTAAACCCTTGAAAAATATTGGGAAGGGCACACTAGAACACCTAAACAAGGTGGGATTCACAGAGAAAGTGCAAAGATGTAAGACTTGACAACATGTTCATACACATGGTATAAAATAGTGACAATTAGTTACTCTTACCAGACGAAGAAGAACATGCAGCATTCTGTTTGTGACGAACAGTTAAGCAGCTGACTACTGAAGTTTGGCCCAGAATGTGGCCTCTTCAACTGTAACTTAAGCAAAAATAACATGAGGGCAAACTGGTTTTCTTCTAATGTGTTTATTTGCTCTGTCCCAAGCCATAATTTGCAATCATACCACTCGACATCATATTCTTTGTTTATATGCTTGGACCTAATTGCAAATTAATTTACTTCCTGAAGCAAAGCTGGAAGGCAAAACATCTGGGAGATGATGGCAAGTACACCCTTTGATATAAAGACCAAGGAAAAGTACTTGCTTCTTCATGTACAAAGTTTTCTCTTCAAACAAAGAATGTGTTTAACCCTCTTACGCCGAAGCCCTAAAAATCAAAACCTATCCGTATGCCGGGCCGGTTTTGGAGTGAGCGCGGAAGCGGAAAAAATAATTTTTTCAAAATATCACAGTGCGCTTAGTTTTGAAGATTAAGAGTTCATTTTTGGCTCCTTTTTTTGTCATTGCCTGAAGATTAGTACGCACCTATCAGAAATGAAAAATAATATCATTATCATATGTAAATAATGCGATATATGGTAGCGAAAAAAAAACATTCATACATAATTGTATTCAAATCACGCTGTGCAAAAAAACGGTCAAAGCTAACGAGTTACTTTTTTTTCGTTGTATTGTACACTAAATTGCAATCGTTTTGATATATAATACATTGTAAAACAATAAAAGCAACACCGGAAAAATATTATCACAAAATGATGTATAAATTCGTAACGCGTGGACGTAAAAAAATGTTTTTTTCAAAAATTCACCGTAAATCTAAATATTGTTCTAGAGACTTCCAATTTGTTTCAAAATGAAGACTAATGATTGAATATTACGATACTGTAAGAGTTTTAGATTAGAATTGCAGATTTCAACCATTTCGGACGAGTTAAAGTTGACCGAATGTCGAAATGTTTATATATATATTTATTTATATGCACATATTTCAAAGATGGGAAAAGCTACAACCTTCAATTATTTTTTATTGTATTCTCCATGTATTTGCGCACATTTTGATATATGAAACACTATAAAACGGCTAATATGAAAAGGAGCAAAATATTAGGATAATGCGATGTGTACGCATTTTTGGAGACTTGCGGCCCCGCGAATTTGGCGCGAAGAGGGAAGTAAATATATTTTTCAAAAATTCACCATAAATCACAATATTGTTCTAGAGACTTCAAATTTGTTTCAAAATGAAGATAAATTACTGAATATTACTAGGCCGTAAGAGTTTTAGCTTACAATTGCGTTTTTCAACTATTTCGGTAAAGTCAAATTTGAGCGAACGTGGTTTTTTTTCTATTTATCGTGATTTATATGCAAATATTTCAAAGAAAGAGAAAAGCTACAACCTTCAATCATTTTTAGTTGTATTCTACATGAAATTGCGACATTTTTCATATATAAACTTTATGTAACAGCTAATTTTAAATGGTGCAAACATTTCGACAATCACAGAAAAAAAATCCTATTTTTTCGGAAGAGTTACCGCGCGGACGTAAGGAAATTTTTTTTTTTTTTTTCATAAATTCACCATAAATCGAAATATTGTGCTAAAGACTTCCAAGTCATTGCAAAATGAAGGTATATGATTGAATATTACTATAAATATAAGAGTTTTAGCTTACAATTGCGTTTTTCGACCATTTCGGTAGAGTCAAAGTTTGAACCGAAAGTTGAAAATTTTTGCACTTAACGTTATTTATATGAAAATATTTCAAAACTGATAAAAGCTACAACCATGGGTTGTTTTTAGTTTGTATTGTGCATGAAAATGCGCACATTTCCATATATAAAACTTTATGTAATCGGCAAATTTAAAATGGTGCAACATTAAGGACAATCGCACGAAAAAATTTATCGGAAAATTATAAAATGTTAGCCCGCGCAAACGTAAGGAAAAAGTTTTTTCAATAAATTCACCATAAATCGAAATATTGTGCTAGAGACGTCCAATTTGTTGCAAAAATGAAGGCAAATGATTGAATATTACTATAATATAAAGAGTTTTAGCTTACAATTGCGTTTGCTCGACCATTTTTCGGTAGAGTCAAAGTTGACCGAAGGTTGAAATTTTTTGCACTTATCGTTATTTATACGAAAATATTTCAAAACTGATAAAAGCTACAATCATGAGTATTTTTTTGTTGTATTTTACAATGAATTGCACACATTTTTCAATATATAATACTTCATGTAAAGGATAATTTAAAATGGTACAAAATTATGTCAAAGTGACGAAATAATTTCAGAGATGTGTCACTGATACTTTTTAGTGCGATAAGAAAGAAATTTGCGCTTGCGCGCCTGCGTAGCGATTGTAAACAATACAACGCCTTGATCCGTGAACTCCCAGCATCCCCCAAGGCGCGTGATTCAAAAGTTTTCGGCTGGTAGGCCTATAAGTATTTTTCCGCGAATTTTTAAAAAAACTTTTTTGAGTCTACGTATGATACGTCCATTCGGCATACGGGAGACATTTTAACTCAATGTTTAATACGTCCATTTGGCGTAAGATGGGTTAATAGTTTAGACCAAGTAAAACATGGCAGGACTATAATCTCTACCAAGGAAACTCCCTGAAAGTTGTTACTAACAATGGTTAACTGAGAGAAGCCTTTTATTGTATACGCTGTTGAAAAACCTTGTTTCATCCCTAAAACAGTTACTTCAACGTTGGAGCTATGTTAGCTTTCAAAATACTAATAAAAATAACTATGCCTCAGAACATAAATGGAGCTACAGTGACAGGCAAATCTACAAATATTCTGATGAGGCATAAAAACTGTTGAAAGGTATTTGATGATAATCTACTATGACCACTTCACATACTAAACGCTTCATAAATAAGCTGTTTTTGTAGGAGACAATGCCTCCCCACTTCTGGGGAAGGATGGGTACAACAGCTGAATAGCTCAATTCATTTATGTCCCATGCCCATAAGAGGGGAGGAGGGCAGGCTTTGATTCTGCAATTACTTGTTAAGTATATTATATATATAAAACTATTTCATTATAAAAATGTAATTTTTAAAGTATAAGTAACTTACCAAGTAATTACATGCCTGAATCCCATATTAAAAGGTAGTGGAATGAATGGGCATACTGAAAATCCTTACATTCCAAAGCTAAAAAAGATGATAAATTTAACACTTGTGGAAGTGCTTTGTTGAATCCTTATCTATTAAGAGAGCTGCTGCAGGAAGACACTGCCTCTGGTAGGTGCTCATCTGAAGGCCGTTGGGTGCCTCTACTTAGTAGGAGCTATGTAGCAAAGGAGTATTCCGAGTGGTGCTGTGCTCATTCAGGTTATGGAACTCCAGGAGTTATCTGTTGGCTCACAAAACCATAAAGGAGTGCCCTTACCTTGGACACAGTACCATAAAACCAACTAACAACCAGACAAATTCTGTCCCCTACACTAATTAAAAAACCAGCACCCATCTAACATAAAAATAACAGACTGGCTAGTACTCCAGGTACTTAGTATCCCCTGCCCCCCAGGCTCAACAACCTAAAGCGAAATAGGATGAATAGGAAAAATAACTCCAATGTTTCCTCTCCAATCACCATGCCAGCCACTGACAGGATCGAGTGTACTGCAACTATCAAAATAGTTTTCACTTCTTTTAAATAGTGCAATGCAAACACTGATCTGCACTTCCAAAATATAGCTTGTATAATTGCCAATACAGACATATTGTGTTTAAATGCCAACAAAGTGGCCACTGCCCTAATTTCATGGGGCTTAACTTTAAAATTGAGTAAAAGATCCTCACAAATTTTGGAGTGGGATTCTACAATAATCTCTCATAAAGAAAGAAAACTGCATACATGGAAAGCAATTTGGATGGGTTTTTAACAGAGCACCAGAGGTTATTTGAGTGAACTCTGATGTTCTCAGTTCTATTAAGGTAATACCTTACAGCCCTCGCAGGGCAAAGGGATCTCTCCTCTCCTTCCCGTCCGAGTATTTCCATCAAGTTTTTGATGGTAAAGGAATAGGGTCAATACTTGGGAGTCTCATTTTTAGGTAGAAGCCTAAAGTGAAATGAAACAGACTGCATCCCCTTGAGGAAAGCCAACATTCTTATCAATGGCATGCAATTCACTTATCCCCTTTGCTGTTGCTAATGAGACACGAAAGAGTGCCTTCTTAGTTAAATCTCTGAAAGAAACTGTCCTACGTTGTTTAAAAGATGACCCTAAATCCATGCCTGTCATCTACACTTTGCAATTGCCTCTGCAACTGGCTTTGAAAAGCCCTTCACTCTGACAAGGAGCTTGACAGTCTGAACCCTGTCAAAGCTAGAGCAGATAGGATATGATGAAATTTGTGGAAGTGTGGTTATATGACAAGCTTTTGCCTCTGTGGTAAGAGCCTTGGGAAGTCTATTAGCAGAGAGATCCTGCAACCATTCTCTTCTTGGCCAGAATGGAGCAACCTGTCATTCTTGAATTCTGGTGATAGGAATTTTTTCAATGCTTCCCTGATCATGTTTAATGGAGGAAGGCATACAGGTCCAGGTTTGACCAACTCCTCTAAAAGCATGGCATCTGTGGCCCATGCTTGAGGGTCTGGAGTTGGAGAGTAAAACAACGGAAGGCGATGGTTTTTCCATGTCGCAAACAGATCTAAGAATGGCCTCCCCACAACTTCCACAGGTCGTTGCATACCGGTGCATCCAATGTCCACTCCGTGAGGAGTACCTGTCCACAACAACTGAGCTCATCTGCCAACACATCCATTTTGCCCTGAACGATCCTCATCACAATAATGGTTGTTTGATTATCCTTTGCCCATAGGACACTCTTTGCTGCCTAGTAGTATAAAGAGAAGGAGCATGTTCCCCCATTTTCTTAAGTTGGCTAGAGCAGTGTTGTCTGAGAGGCTGCTACTGTTTTTTTTGAAGGTCATATCAGAAAAATGAAGAAGGCCCAGGTGTATAGATCTTAGTTCCTTCACATTTATATGAAGGTTTCTCTCTTGCAGAGACCAAATCCCTGATATTTTTTCATGTTTCCCAGGGGAGCTCTCCAACCTATGTCAGAGGCATCTAAGTACAAGAACAGGCTGGGGTTCTGAGGAAGGAGAGACATGCCTTCGAAAAGTCTTCTTTCTGATGGCCACCATCTTAAGTCAGTCTTGATTTCTTGCGTAATTGGAAAAACGAACGAGTCCGGGTGCGTTTTCCTGCTCCAATTCGCCTTCAGGAAGAGCTGCAGGACTCTTGAATGAAGTCTCCCTAGGGACACAAACTTCTCGATCAACGAGAGGGTTCCTAAGAGACTCCTCCACCTGCTGGCTGAGCAGGAGGGGAGAGCAAGGAATTTACCGTCAGTCTAAAGGCATGATTGTATCCTTTTGTGAGTGATGGAGAAACCAAAAATTATGGGAATCTATCATCATTCCCAAATATTGAACCACTTGTGAGGGAGACAGTTGATATTTCTCCCGGTTGATGAGAATGCCCAGATCCTGTGTAAAGGAAGTCCTCTGTGCATTTCAACTTTGTCAGAAAGCGAAGGAGCTAGTCATCTAAATAACAGATGACGTTTATTCCCATAAGGTGAAGCCACTTTGTAAGAGGGGCTAGAACTCGGGAGGGAACAATTGGGGTGCAGTGCAGCAGAGAGGCCAAAGCGAAAGGTCCGAAACTGCAAAACCCAGTCCTGGAAGCAAATCGAAGATACTTTCTGCTGTTCAGATGAATTGGGATGTGAAAGTATTCAAATTGCATATCTATTGTGACCATCCAGTCCTCCAGATGGATCAAGGAGAGGATTGATTTGTTTCCATTTCAAATTTCGTTTTCGTCACAAAATAATTAAGGCCGCAGACATCCAGGATGGGTCTCCAACCCCCCGATGTTTTGGGGACCACAAAAAGTTGTAAAACCCTGGAGAGTTGAATGGGATGGAGTATCCTTCTTTCAATAACAGTGACACTCACTGATTCATGCCTCTGGCTTCCAATTCTCACCAATAATGTAAAAGCCTTGCTCCCATTGGGACATGGAGGACAGTACTTTCATTTCCTACAGGAAGTTCTTGTAGAGGGGTCTTTTGGCTGAGTGTGTCGATCTGGTCTGAGGTTTTGCTCTATTACCTCGAAAGGATGTTTTTGTAAGGGTGATACTGACTTGCCTTGAAAGGTAGATGAATCCTTAGGGCACTTGGCACTGACTGCATCAACAATCCTGTGTGGATTTTTTTCTGAAGTTCAGATGCTATCTCTTGCACAGTAGCTTGTGGGAGCAGGTGGTTACTGTCTTGTGGGGAAAAAAGAAGTGCAGACTTCTGGGAAATGGTCACTCCCTTAGAGGAGAATGAACTCCAAGTTCCCTCTTCTTGAGTATTCAAGTTGCAAACAATGAGGCCAATTCCATAGAGCCATCCCTAATGGCTTTATCAGCACATGAGAGGGTGCCTAACCAATTAGCTGACTGTTGTTCTGACAGATCAACACAATCCTCTATTTTCTTGGCCAGTGCCCCAACTGTCCAATCCAAAAAACTGCGGACTTTGAAAGTCCTGAAGGTATTCTTCACAAAGTGGTCTAGCAATTCTGTGGCTGAAAACATCATTTTGGCTGAGGAAAAGGCCGAATGTCTTGATGAATCAATTAAAATGAAAAGTCCCCCAGGAAAGAGACAGCTACCTCCCAGGGAAAGAGCTTATCTAGTAACATAAGATTTATATCTCATGATTACTAAATGAGAGGGAGGAGTGCAGAAGGCTGCCCTACCTTGCTCTCCGGTCTGAGATCAAAACTTCTAATTCCCATATGGCTTTTCTTGAGGAGGAGGACACCATTTTGGGAAGCTTGGAAGATCCCATCTGTTGGTTTCTCATATAAAAAGCAGAAGCAGGAGGAGCCGGGGTTGCTGGTGTGAAAAATGATGGGAATGCAACAAAGAAATATCTTGGTAAGCTAGCAAAAAGATGTGACATGAGGTTGATTCAAAAGACTTCTTCATCAAGGAGATTAGAGAAGGAGCCAAGTTGGAAGGGTCCTGGGTAGCTGAAGAATTAATCTTGAGAACACCCATAATCTCACATAAATGTTGATGAATGGAATCTAAGGAAAAACCATGTGGCAGAGTGGACAATGTTGGTAAAGGTCAAGACAAATCTGGGTGCTCAGCACTGCATATTCCTCTGTTGGCGCCAACGCGGGTGGTGGGTGTTGAGAGATGGGCACATAGAGTGGGGTGCTGGGAGCTCAACAGCTGCTGCAAACTGCTGAGACGGTGGGTGCTTGGTGTCCAATGAGTGCTTAGAAGCTGAATGTGAGTGCCTCATGGCAATAGAAGAGTGCTTAGGAGACAAAAAAATGACATGTGGGAGAAGTGTTCTAGACTTCCCCAAAAACTACACAACGGTCGAGGACCAGGCGCCACATCCTTGTTACGTTTGCAGGGAAGAGAAAAACAGTCAGGGTCTGCAACTCGCCTCTCCAAAGGATGTGACCCTTCATAATTCAGCGCTGTCTGCTGAATCCTGGGACAGTACAACAGGATCAGCTAAGAAGGCACCTACCCGTGGGCAAACCCCACCAACCTCCCTTGGACTACCGTTATGACTCCTCCCTAGTGCATGGGAGTCTGACAGGGACCACTGTCTAGGAGCATCAGTAGGATGGGTAGCCACCCCCTCCACATACACTGCACTAGCACTTTCACTAACACTAGGAGCATTACATTTGTCCATTAGGTTCAGAAACATGGGGGTCTGGCAAGGGAGAAGTTGGAATAGTCGGAGAACTGTTTAGAGGGGAAAAGCAGGAAAAATAGATGACAAAGCAGGTGCATCGGCTAAGTCTGATTTAGGAGAACTTTGCAAAGTAGCTACATTTCTAGCTTCACCTCTAATAGGGGCTTTCCTCTTCCTGTCACACTCTAACTTATCCAAATGTGCCTTAAGGGTCTTCCATTTCCCCTGATCCCAATTCTTACATTCCTGACACATTCAAACTGATTGAACAAGTCAGTCCCCTACAACTGGTGCAGATTGTATGGGACTCATAAGATGCTTTGGTCAGTCTAGTCTTGCAGCCTTTTGCTGCAAAACCTAATACTAGCACTACTAGTGTTATACATAACCAGGATAGTCAAATTCAATAAAGCTGAGCTATTTAAAATAGCAGGAAGTCTACCAAAAATAACCAATAGTATGTCACCGAAAAAAGGCACGAAGGAAACAATCTGGTAATCAATTCCAAAAGAAAAGAGCTGCTTAGGATGGCTGAATGTTCAATTACTGACCAGCAAAAACAAATTGAGCTTTTCAGCTGTGTTGTACCCATCCTTCCCAGAAAATGGGAGGCATTGTCTCCTACACAAAAACAACGAAGTGCCAATGCAAATAAAAATTTTTAGCTGCTGTGAGTATGAAACTTAGCTATTGTAATTACTTGTAAGTTTGACCGTACTTATATAAAAACAGCCAATTATATTAAGTTACACTTGAAAACATTTAACTTTGGTTTTTCTTTTATAAAAGTTTATAGATACTTTATCTGGTTTTTACTAGAGTTCATCAAAAAGCAAAAATGAAGTTCTCCACATGTGACTTATGAGCAAACATCTGAGGAAAAAGAAAGATTCTTTGCAAAAGATACTGGAATCATACAGTAATGAAGCATGTAACCCCTTCATGACCCAAATGAGCTCATCTACTATATTACACCACCACTGCACAACCTAGTACGTACTTGTTTAGAGGGTTTCTATCTGCAATACCGTACCTGTTTTCAATTTCAACTGATACACAGTATTAACCCTTTAAGATCCAGGCTCAAAAAAACATGGCAGTACCCAAGACCAGGTAAACTTTGAGGTTGGCCAATTTAAGAAAAAAACCACATCAATGGAAAAGAGAAAGATTTGGAAATGCACATGGTGCAAGAAAAACAAAAATTCTAAAAAATTCTTCCTACCTTCCACGAGAAGTTGAAAATGACTAAAACCCTTTTACAAGAGCAATTGTAATTTTACCAAGTTATATACATTTTTTCTGATAGTAATTAATTTTTATTATTATATTCTGTAAAATTATAATTTACAGCTCACACAATATCATAACAGACAAGAAATAAATCAGTAACAAATTCCGAGTATGTATATTTGTTGTAAAATAACGCTGAGATTTTTTTTAGGCTTACATGTTTTTTCTAATATTTTTTCTTTTTTCATGTTTTTTTCTAATATTTCTTTACACTTTTCTTTGCAAAATTATAAATATAGCTGACATACTACCATAAAAGATAAGAACTACAACGAGCAGCAATCCCTGGGTGTATTTAAGAGCAAATACGAAGATAAAAAGATGCCATGGAAGAAAGAAGAGCATAATGTTGCCCCATGAAGTCCAGACCACAACTAACCTCATGAGATGCCCGTATGGCTAAAGGGACCTGAGAGTTCAGTTGCCAAGAGTTATTTATAACTCACTGAGGTAATGGAAACTGCTGCTCAATCTAGCCAAATCGTACCGAGTGTAACATTGATGCTTGCCAGGAGTAAATCCGTCCATCACTCTAAACCTGTTATCACTACTCATACTATAAGGGTAATCTGTCCATTAAGGGTTAAAGTCTTTGTTTCTAAGATATACTAAACTTTGCTTCTGCCTCTGCAATCCATTACATAGGTTTTGTTGTACAGTGACTCTGTATTTGCTGGGGATGTAATGACAGACTTCCATGCGAATAGCTAGACTCCGCGAATACTTATCATTCCTATAAAAACACTTAAAACTATCTATTTTGTTAATTCAAACTCAAGAAAAACCCATTAAAAATGCTTAACCTGGTTTTTTGTAATAGTTTTATCACAATAAGTGCATTTAATCATGAAATTGATAAGAAAATACAGTAACTTGTGGATATTTTTCATAGAAACATACTGTGAATACGCAAATTTCCTACGAATAATGGGTATACATGGTCCATAGAGAAATCCTTGAATACGCGAGTCCTAGAATCTCAAGAACGCGAATAAGGGGGTCCACTATACACAGAATATCAAAGTAAAGTGGTAATTTGATTTGCAATAATAAAATACAGTAATTAAACTTGATTCAATCTACTTTACTATTACAATAACCATTGACAATCTATAGTCTTAAATATACACAGTTATTTGTACAGTTGAAAAATTATAAGAAGATATATTACTCCTAAGACTTTTTTTCAAGAAAGGTTGAAATTTTAGTTACTTCAAGGTCTACAAGCCTTTATGAAGTAATATACTTTTTTAGCCAAGGGTATTTTCAACTCCTCTTCGGTCTTTGCAATCCACTCCAAAGTTTCAGCTTTTCTCCTTTAAGAACGACTCTTCTTTGCTCTTCAAAGCTTCTCTATACTCTTCTAATCTCTTTGTTCTTATGTCTTCCTTGTGTAGCTGAACCAGCTTTCTCAAAGAATCTTTTCTTGTAATCCAGTGGTAAGCCCTGGAAATGAAAAACAAAAATACAGTGGTACCTTGTTTGTTGAACGTTTCTTATGTCGAACTTCCATTTTTCTAACGAAATTTTCAAGAAAATTTTTCACCGTCTGTTGAACAAATGCTCATATTTCAAACTGACCGATTACCTTGTTTATACTTAGATTTGACAGCCCTACTGTGTCATACAAGAAAAACTGTATTATCATTGTTTTTTTTTCATTTACAATACAGTAGTACCTCGAGATACGAAAGGCTCAACTTACGAAAAATCCAAGTTACGAAAGCAAAGACGAAAAATTTTACTGCTCTACATACGAAAAGTTTTCAAGATACGAAAGGTTTCTGAAAGTCCGAGATTCGCCCCATAACAATTTTGAAACTCGCGCCGCACGCCGCCATCTTAGTTAATAGTAAGACTTTGCTACCATCCTCCTGCTCTCCCATTGGTTCCTGATGCTAGCCCAAGCCATGAACCTTCCTCTCTAATTGGACAGCATCCCTCCCATTCATGCATCTTCTATACATACGTACTACGTGTTGGCGTGCTTTACCTCGGCCACTTCGCACCCGAAACTTTACCGTACGCAATTGGCATTCGTTCGCTCCAACGATTTCGTTTAGTAACGTAAATTCGTTAGTGATTTCGTTGCAGTACGTACATATTATCGTGTTGTGCTACTTTATCGTGTTGTGAGAACGTAACTTAATTACGTACAGTACATAGAGTCATGGGTCCCAAGAAAGTTGCTGAAGTTCACAGAAAGAAGAGAATGCTTTCTATGGAGACAAAAATGGAGATAATAAAAAGTATGAGGCTGGCTTGCGGTTGAGTGTGATCGCTAAGGAATACGGCCGAAATCCGTCGACGATAGGCACCATCCTTAAGCAGAAGGAAGCCATCAAAGCAGCTACACCTTCCAAGGGCGTCACTATTTTTGTCCAACAAGAGGAGCCATGTGCATAATGAAATGGAAAGGCTGCTTCTTGTATGGATCGAGGACAAAGAAATCGATTGTGATACGATAACCGAGACGGCAATCTGCCAGAAGGCCAGCGCTATTTTTCGGCGATTTGATTGCCCAAGCCAAAGACGACGGCGGAGAGGGGACATCAACGGCAACCCAGAGTTCAAGGCTTCTCATGGGTGGTTCGAAAATTCCGTAAACGGACTGGCATCCATTCGGTGGTGAAGAAATTGAAATTACGTAAACTATAAAAAAGTAAAACGAAATGTAAAAATCAAAAAGAGAAAATAAATTTTTATTTTATTTTAAGTTTTTGTAAAAGTTAAGTGTTACAGTTTTGTTAATGTGTTTTGTAAAGTTTAGTTTGTTTTTTAGACATTTTTTTATGTGTTTTCGTAACGTTAAGTGTACGTATCTGCCGTTTGTCCTCCTCCTCCTCCTCTGCCGCCACTTTCGGAGATAGCCTCACTCGAAAGGTAAGCTTCCACATTTTACGTTACAGTAATAATATTTTCTTGTACACTAATATACACTTTCATTTACAGGTTGTTTGGATTTTTATTCTTAATTGAGGTATTGAATGGTCCAATTGTTGTAGTATTTCATTGTTTATAGGTCAATTTAGCTTTATTATGAAATTTACAGGGGTGTTTTTGGAGGGCTTGGAACGGATTAGCCATTTTA